>NC_048314.1:6230539-6373821 GCF_013100865.1 Trachemys scripta elegans
TTGTTGCTAACATACCTGAAGAAACCCTTCTTGTTACTCTTAACATCTCTTGCTAACTGCAACTCCAAGTGTGATTTGGCCTTCCTGATTTCACTCCTGCACGCCTGAGCAATATTTTTATACTCCTCCCTGGTCATTTGTCCAATCTTCCACTTCTTGTAAGCTTCTTTTTTGTGTTTAAGATCAGCAAGGATTTCACTGTTTAGCCAAGCTGGTCGCCTGCCATATTTACTATTCTTTCTACACATCGGGATGGTTTGTTCCTGCAACCTCAATAAGGATTCTTTAAAATACAACCAGCTCTCCTGGACCCCTTTGCCCTTCATGTTATTCTCCCAGGGGATCCTGCCCATCTGTTCCCTGAGGGAGTCAGTCTGCTTTTCTGAAGTCCAGGGTCCATATTCTGCTGCTCTCCTTTCTTCCTTGTGTCAGGATCCTGAACTCGACCATCTCATGGTCACTGCCTCCCAGGTTCCCATCCACTTTTGCTTCCCCTACTAGTTCTTCCCTGTTTGTGAGTAGCAGGTCAAGAAAAGTTCTGCCCCTAGTTGGTTCCTCCAGCACTTGCACCAGGAAATTGTCCCCTACACTTTCCAAAAATTTCCTGGATTGCCTGTGCACCGCTGTATTGCTCTCCCAGCAGATATCAGTGTGATTAAAGTCTCCCATGAGAACCAGGGCCTGCGATCTAGCAACTTCTGCTAGTTGCCAGAAGAAAGCCTCGTCCACCTCATCCCTCTGGTCTGGTGGTCTATAGCAGACTCCAACCACGACATCACCCTTGTTGCTCACACTTCTCAACTTTATCCAAAGACTCTCAGGTTTTTCTGCAGTTTCATACTGGAGCTCTGAGCAGTCATACTCCTCTCTTACATACAACGCAACTCCCCCACCTTTTCTGCCCTGCCTGTCCTTCCTGAACAGTTTATATCCATCCATGACAGTACTCCAGTCATGTGAGTTATCTCACCAAGTCTCTGTTATTCCAATCACATCATAGTTCCCTGACTGTGCCAGGACTTCCAGTTCTCCCTGCTTGTTTCCCAGGCTTCTTGCATTTGTGTATAGGCACTTAAGATAACTCATCGATCGTCCCTCTTTCTCAGCATGAGACAGGAGTCCTCCCCCCTTGCGCTCTCCTGCTTGTGCTTCCTCCCAGGATCCCATTTTCCCACTTACCTCAGGGCTTTGGTCTCCTTCCCCCGTTGAACCTAGTTTAAAGCCCTCCTCACTAGGTTAGCCAGCCTGCTGGCGAAGATGCTCTTCCCTCTCTTCGTTAGGTGGAGCCCGTCCTCCTTCTTGGAACAACATCCCATGGTCGAAGAATCCAAATCCTTCTCTCCGACACCACCTGTGTAGCCATTCGTTGACTTCCACGATTCGACGGTCTCTACCCCGGCCTTTTCCTTGCACAGGGAGGATGGACGAGAACACCATTTGCGCCTCAAACTCCTTTACCCTTCTTCCCAGAGCCACGTAGTCTGCAGTGATCCGCTCAAGGTCATTCTTGGCAGTATCATTGGTGCCCACGTGGAGAAGCAGGAAGGGGTAGCCATCCGAGGGCTTGATGAGTCTCGGCAGTCTCTCCGTCACATCGTGTATCCTAGCTCCTGGCAAGCAGCAGACCTCTCGGTTTTCCCGGTCGGAGCGGCAGATAGATGACTCAGTCCCTCTGAGAAGGGAGTCCCCGACCACCACCACCCTCCTCCTCCTCTTGGGAGTGGTGGTCGTGGAACCCCCATCCCTAGGACAGTGCATCTTTTGCCTTCCAATCGGTGGAGTCTCCTTCTGCTCCCTTCCCTCAGATGGGTCATCTAGTCCACTCTCCGCATTAGTACCTGTAGAGAGAACATGGAAACGATTGCTCACCTGTATCTCCATTGCTGGTGCATGGACGCTCCTCTTTCTCCTTCTGGAGGGCACGTGCTGCCAAACCTCCTCACAATCCTTCTGTCCCTGCTGCGCCTGCTCTGAATTTTCAGAACATTGTGGCCGTAGAAGCATCTCCTGACGTCTGTCCAGGAAATCTTCATTTTCCCTTATGCAACGCAGAGTCGACACTCGTTTCTCCAACCCTCGAACCTTCTCTTCCAGTATGGAGACTAGCTTGCACTTTGTACAGACAAAGTCGTTTCTCTCCTGTGGAAGAAAGACAAACATGGCACAACCTGTGCAGGTTACAACAGCTGATCGCTCACCTTCCATATCACCGTCCTCTTAAGAGCTTCCTCAGCTGTTGCAGGAACTACTCAGAGAAACCTGCAGATGAAAGCCTCAGTGAGCTCTCCCCAAGTGAACTCCCAGGCAAACTCCTGCTGTTAGCCTCTGCTGTTCGCCGCTCAGCTGGTTCGCTGCTGACTGCCCTTATATACCAGTCAGGCCCACTCAAGGCCCACCTGGAACAAAGCACTCCCAATTCACACTTTTCAAACAAACAAACAAGCAAGCAATCAAGCACACGGTCAAACTGACCAACTGTCCCAGCAGCAGACACTCAGCTACTCACCAACACAGCCCCCCTAATGCAGCACTTAGCGTACCTCCTCTCGGACAGCTCCCAGGCAAACTCCCGCTGTTAGCCTCTGCTGTTCGCCACTCGTTCTTGGAGTCATTGTGGATAGTTCTCTGAAGACGTCCACGCAGTGTGCAGCGGCAGTCAAAAAAGCAAACAGGATGTTAGGAATCATTTAAAAAGGGATTGAGAGTAAGACAGCTTTCGCTCTATCTCTTTATATTGCACTAAGGGTACATCTACACTACAGCGGGGAGTCGATTTAAGATACGCAAATTCAGCTACGTGAATAGCGTAGCTGAATTCGACGTATTGCAGCCGACTTACCCCGTTGTGAGGACGGCGGCAAAATCGACTTCTGCCGCTTTTTGTCGGCGGCGCTTACTACCACCTCCGCTGGTGGAGTTAGAGCGCCGATTTGGGGATCGATTGTCGCGTCCCGATGGGACGCGATAAATCGATCCCCGAGAGGTCGATTTCTACCCGCCGATTCAGGCGGGTAGTATAGATCAGACCTTATATAAAGCCATGGTACGCCCACATCTTGAATACTATGTACAGATGTGGTCTCTTCATCTCAAAAAAGATGTACTGGCATTAGAAAAGGTTCAGAGAAGGGCAACCAAAATGATTAGCGGTTTGGAACAGGTCCCATATGAGGAGAGACTAAAGAGGCTAGGACTTTTCAGCTTGGAAAAGAGAAGACTAAGGGAGGATATGATAAAGGTCTATTAAAATCATGAGTGGTGAGGAGAAAGTGAATAGGGAAAAGTTATTTACTTCTTCCCATAATACAAGAACTAGGGGCCACCAAATGAAATTAATGAGCAGCAGGTTTAAAACAAATAAAAGGAAGTTGTTCTTCACACAGCGCACAGTCAACCTGTGGAATTTCTTGCCTGAGCAGGTTGTGAAGTCTAGGACTATGACAGGGTTTAAAAGAGAAGTAGATAAATTCATGGCGGTTAAGTCCATTAATGGCTATTAGCGAGGATGGGTAAGGAATGGTGTCCCTAGCCTCTGTTTGTCAGAGGGTGGAGATGGATGGCAGGAGAGAGATCACTTGATCATTACCTGTTAGGTTCACTCCCTCTGGAGCACCTGGCATTGGCCACTGTCGGCAGACTGGATACTGGGCTGGATGGATGTTTGGTCTGACCCAATATGGCCATTATTATGTTCTTATCTGAAGATCAGAGAAGGTTGAGGTTTAAAGTGGAGAAGGGATTACTGGTTAACATTTTTCTGTTTACTTTTAAAACCTGTTTAGCTTCTAAGGCTAAGGGCGTGGCTACACTTGCGAGTTACAGCGCTGTAAAGCCGCCCCCAGCGCTGTAACTCACTCCCCATCCACACTGGCAAGGCATTTGCAGCGCTGTATCTCCTTGGTTGCAGCGCTGCATGTACTCCACCTCTCCAAGAGGAATAGCAAGTGCAGCGCTGCTGCTGCAGTGCTGCAGCACCAGTGTGGCCGCCCAATGCGCTGTGAATGGCCTCCAGAATTATTCGGCATTATCCCACAATGCCTGTTCTAGCCACTCTGGTCATCAGTTCAAACTCTACTGCCCTGGCCTCAGGTACCAACCATGTGACCGACCCTTTACATTCCCCGGGAATCTTAAAAATCCCCTTCCTGTTTGCTCAGCCCGGCGTGGTGTGGAGTGCTATCAGCGAATCTTTCCAGGTGACCATGCCTCCACGCACCAAGCGAGCCCCAGTATGGAGCAATGGCGAGTTGCTGGACCTCATCAGTGTTTGGGGGGAGGAAGCTGTCCAGTCCCAGCTGCGCTCCAGCCGTAGGAATTACGATACCTTTGGGAAGGTATCAAAGGACATGATGGAAAGGGGCCATGACCGGGACACCCTGCAGTGCAGGATTAAAGTGAAGGAGCTGCGGAGTGCCTACCGCAAAGCCCGCAACGCAAACGGCCACTCGGGTACTCCCCCCGCGATCTGCCGATTCTACAAAGAGCTGGCTGCGATACTTGGGGTTAACCCCACCTCCATTCCTAGCACCACCATGGACACTTCATAGCCGGGGGGGGGAGGAGGAGGAGGAGGAGGAAAACGGGAGTGATGGTGGTGGCCCAGATGGAGACACCCCGGAATCCCTGGAGCCATGCAGCCAGGAGCTCTTCTCGAGCCAGGAGGATGGTAACCAGTCGCAGCGGCCGGTACTCTGTGGAGGACAAACAGAAGAGCAGGTTCCCGGTAAGCGTGTGTTTTTTTTTTCGGGAAGAAATTTTTTCGGTGCGGGCTCTTTGGGAGAGGAGGGTTAGGCATGCATGCCTAGATGCAGAATAGTGCATTGATGTGGTTTATCACATCGCGGTAATCGGCCTCGGTAATCTCAAATGTCTCATTCAAAACGTGTGCAATGCACTTGCGCAGGTTTATCGGGAGAGCCACCGTGGTCCTTGTCCCAGCCAGGCTAACGTGTCCGCGCCACTGTGCCGCGAGGGGCGGGAGGACCATTGCTGCACACAGGCAAGCTGCATATGGGCCAGGGCAGAAGCCGCATTGCAGTAGAAGACCCTCCCTTGCTTCCCAGGTCACTCAGCAGCAAGATATCATCCAGGACGAACTCCTGTGGAAAATGTTGGGACAGTGTTCAGTGTAGGTGCCCCCTGAAGCTGTTGGCTCTCCCCAAGGCACAGAAACCCAGAGGACAGTGCAACCCTGAAACAATCCGTCCCCCTTACTCACCATTTTGAGGCTCCCGTGGGATATGTGTGCGTTGTTTCGGACGGGAAAATTATGTTATTGTGTAGACCCTGTGTGTTTTCTACTCCTTAAGTGCGGGGGGAATCATTACTCTGTCTGATATAAACAATGCTGCCTCTGTTAAATGTTGCATTTTTTGCCTATACAGCTGCATCAACCTTGAGACCTCAGCCGTCCCTCTTATCGCCTGCTCAGAGACTGCAAAGACTCAGGAAGAGACCGTGAAAAAGCAAAGAAGACATACTGCAAGAAGTGATGCGGCAATCTATTAAAGAGAATGAGAAAGCACAGGACTGGAAGGAGAGAGAAAGCAGGATCCGCCAGGAAAACGCAGCGCACTGGCAGCAAAGCACCGCGCACCGGCAGCAAAGCACTGATAGGCTCATAAGCATCCTGGAGCGCCAAGCAGATGCTATCCAGGAGCTGGTAGCCATGCAGAAAGAGGAGCAGTACCACAAACACCACCCCCCCCTACAGCCCTTGTCCCAAAACTCTTTCCATTGTGCCCCACTGTCACCTCCAACCCACTTTACCCAACTTCCATGTTCTTCACGCCACCCGCTGCCTCCAACACCAGTACCTTCACCACCCGGCCCTGAAAACCACAACCCTTATCCTCTGCACTCAACCCCCATCACTATGTAGTATAGCTGTCCTGAAGTGCAGCATTCACTGCCCAGCACACCAGACAAGACATACGCGAATCTGTGATTGTACTGTTCCCCACTTCACCCCCTTGTTTCTTTTCAATAAATAATTTTTTTTTCTTTTCAATAAATGGATTCTTTGGCTTTGAAAACATTCTTTATTATTGCATAAAGTAGAAGACTCCTTAGCCCAGGAAAGAAACAGGCACTGCAAGTCTGCTTAGCAAACACTGATTCCTAAAGATTGGAACTACTGCACTTCACTCCCATGCAGGGCACCAGATATCACTGCTGGTTTTCAGCCTCAAATTGCTCCCTTAAGGCATCCCTAATCCTTGCAGCCCCGCGCTGGGCCCCTGTAATAGCCCTGCTCTCTGGCTGTGCAAATTCAGCCTCCAGGTGTTCAACCTCGGAGGTCCATGCCTGAGTGAAGCTTTCACCCTTCCCTTCACAAATATTATGGAGGGCACAGCACGCGGATATAACTGCGGGGATGCTGTTTTCGGCCAAGTCCAGCTTCCCATACAGAGATCGCCAGCGGCCCCTTAAACAGCCAAAGGCACGCTCCACAGTCATTCGGCACTGGCTCAGCCTGTAGTTGAACCGTTTCTTGCTGCTGTCAAGGCTCCCTGTGTAGCGTTTCATGAGCCATGCCATTAACGGGTAAGCGGGATCTCCAAGGATCACAATGGGCATTTAAGCTTCCCCTACCGTGATCTTCCGCTCTGGGAAAAAAGTCCAGGCCTGCATCTTCCTGAACAGCCAAGTGTTCCGAAAGATGCGTGCGTCATGCACCTTTCCAGGCCAGCCTGTGTTAGTGTCAATAAAACGCCCACGGTGATCCACAAGCGCCTGGAGAACCATAGAGAAATACCCCTCGGTATCCTAGGTGGGGTGGCGCCAGAATAGGAATGTGCGTCCCATCTATGGCCCCTCCACAGTTAGGGAACCCCATTTGTGCAAAGCCATCCACTATTTCCTGCACGTTACCCAGAGTGACGGTTCTTCTGAGTAGGATGCAATTAATGGCCTTGCAAACTTGCATCAACACGATTCCAACGGTCGACTTTCCCACTCCAAACTGGTTTGCGACCGACCAGTAGCTGTCTGGAGTTGCCAGTTTCCAGTTTGCAATAGCCACCCGCTTCTCCACTGGCCGGGCAGCACTCAATCTCGTGTCCTTGCGCCGCAGGGTGGGGGCAAGCTCCTCACACAGTCCCATGAAAGTGGCTTTTCTCATCCGAAAGTTCTGCAGCCACTGCTCGTCATCCCAGACTTCCATGATGATGTGATCCCACCACTCGGTGCTTGTTTCTCGAGCCCAAAAGTGGCGTTCCACGCTGATGAGCATGTCCGTGAATGCCACAAGCAATTTCGTGTCGTACGCGTTACGCGGCTCGATAGCATCGTCGGTCTCCACACCCTCACTGTCACTTTGGATCTTAAGGAATAGTTTGACAGCCAAACGTGACGTGCTGGTGAGACTCGTCAGCATACGCCTCAGCAGTTCGGACTCCATTTCCTGCAGACAGATCACGCTGCACAGAAACCGTTGAAAGATGGCGCCAAAGGTGGACGGAAACAAAAGAGTTTTCTGGGATGTGAAGCGATGCATCACGGGGCATTGGGACAGGACCCAGAATCCCCCGCACCCACACCCCCTTCCCACAACCCACGGCACCAGAATGGGAAAAGGTGCTCTGTGGGATAGCTTCCCATAATGCACCGCTCCCAATAGCGCTGCAATTGCCGCAAATGTGGCCACGACAGTGCGCTGGGCAGCTGTCAGTGTGGACAGACTGCAGCACGAAGTCAGGTTTAACTCACAGCGCTGTACATCTGCAAGTGTAGCCAAGGCCTAAGTAATGTTTTGAATAATGAAATTCCTTGTGAAAGATTCAGATCCTTCCTCCTTTCGGTTAGAGTGTTAAGACATGCCTTATATCACCCAGACGTCCTCCAGAAAAGCTAGGGAAGAGCAGATTCTACATTTTAAGGGCTTGTCTCTACGTGGAGTTATTCAGGAATATCTCTGTGTGCATGCTCATATTCCGGAGCATGAGTGTGGTGTTCTGGTTTAGCTGAATCGAGAGGAGCAAGGCGGCACTCTTATTTCAGAATAAGAGCGTCCTCGCAGGGAGTTAATCAGAAATAGCTGATGCCGTTTAAATTTGTACCTACCTTAATCAAAATTAACTTTCAAGTGTAGCCCCAAAGGAAGAAACTAGCAGGGAAAAAAAAGTTAAGGAGAGCCTGAGAGGATTTTTGTTAACATCATAAAGAAACAGAAAAGATCACATGTCCAGTTTTTTAAAAACTCCTTTGCTGCTAACTCTTCTTTACCATAGTTTTGCTGGGGAATAGTCTCGATGTTCAAATGAACTTTTCTATATAATTTCAGGGCTTCTCACCTGGATGACCTCATTAATTCTTTCTCCCTGGAGGATGCTGTCTCACACAGCTGAAGAGATTGCTGAATTGCTGCTTTGTAGCCAGATAAATATCTAACAAGTCTCTTGAAATCCTGCCTTTATTCTCCAGGCAACAAAAAACAAGCTCTCAGAGGACAGTGATGCTCCCCCACCCAAGAGATCCCATATCTTCTACGGCAGTTTGGAGGAGAAGGAAAGGGAACGTCTTGCCAAAGGAGAATCAGGGCTGCTGGGAAGAGAGAGAGTGAAAGCTGCAATTGAAGCAGGCAATATTAACATAACCAGCGGTAAGAGTGCACTCTGTGTACCACCCTCTTGTTTGGGCCCTGTGAAATCTGCATTAATGAGAACACAGGCGGAATCACAGAATCAAAACATTAACGTGGAATCCTGCTCTCCCGCCACTAGAGCTGCTGCCACTGTCAGGGAGGGCTGCATGGCTGAGCTAAGTACAGCAGCACTTAGTCAAGCTGCTCTCGATTGGGAGCCCCCGATCTGCTGTGGTTTGTGGGGTGGGAGAGGGGCACAGATGTCAGGTTGTCCCCCTCCCCCTGCTGGTATACCCAGTCTCAGCTTGGGTGGGGGGACAAAGGGGCACCTGTCTGCACCAGCTTCTGGCTCAGCCTGGCTGCTGTCTGAACAAGTGTTCAGACTGGTGAGTGCACTGCTTAAAGAGACAGCATGCAGATATACTCCCCTAACACACACGCTGTCTCACTAACTCCCCTAACACACACACACACTTACTACTGTGGACTTCTTGTGTTACTGTTCAGCAATGTCAGATTGGTCATTGGTCATTGTCAAGGCTGGATCCCCACTTTGAACTTTAGGGTACAAATGTAGGGGCCTGCATGAAAACTTCTAAGCTTAACTACCAGCTTAGCTCTGGTTCCGCTGCCACCATCCCAAGGCTAATTTCCTTCCCTGGGTAGCCTTGAGAAACCTTTCACCAATTCCCTGGTGAATACAGATCCAAACCCCTTGGATCTTAAAACAAGGAGAAATTAACCATTCCCCTCCTTCCTCCCACCAACTCCTGGTGAATACAGATCCAACCCCCTTGGATCTAAAACAAGGAGAAATTAACCATTCCCCTCCTTCCTCTCACCAACTCCTGGTGAATCAAGATCCAAACCCCTGGGATCTTAAAACAAGGAAAAAAATCAATCAGGTTCTTCAAAAGAAGGCTTTTAATTAAAGACAAAAGTAAAAATCATCTCTGTAAAATCAGTATGGAAATTAACCTTACAGGGTAATCAAACTAAAAGAGCTCAGAGGACTCCCCTCTAGTCTTAGGTTCAAAGTACAGCAAATAAAGATAAACACTCTAGTAAAAGATACATTTACAAGTTGAGAAAACAAAGGAAAACTAAGACGCCTTGCCTGGCTATTTACTTACAAGTTTGAAATAGGAGAGACTTGTTTAGAAAGATGTGGAGAACCTGGATTGATGTCTGGTCCCTCTCAGTCCCGAGTGCGAACACACTCCCAAACAAAGAACACAAACAAAAGCCTTCCGCCCCCCCCCAAGATTTGAAAGTATCTTGTCCCCTTATTGGTCCTTTAGGTCAGATGCCAGCCAGGTTACCTGAGCTTCTTAACCCTTTACAGGGAAAAGGATTTTGGAGTCTCTGGCCAGGAGGGATTTTATAGTACTGTACACAGGACAGCTGTTACCCTTCCCTTTATAGTTATGACAGTCATATTACTGAGTGCTACTTTAAAAGGTGATTTAAAATGTGTCACTTTTACCATATACTGTATATTTGCAGGATCTTTTGTTTAAATTGTAGGCATTTTTTTAAAATCAGCTTTTCCCATTGCAATTCAGTTATGAACATTTTTTTGCATTTATAGTAAGGCTACTTAATTATTGTCCGTGTATCAAACAGTCTTGATTTAAACACCCACCCAACCCAAAAAATGGAATTAATTTTTAACTGACTTAGAGACGTTTATAAGGAAAATGAGTCTTTGATTAGGTTTGACTATTGGCCAAAATTGTAGATGCACAAACTTCGCCCAGCTGAAAGGCATGTAGGGCCTCTGAAATCTACGTTAACAAGAACACAGATGGAATCATGGAAGCAAAACAATAACACGGAATTCCTTTTCTCGCTCCTGCTGTGGCTCCAGGGCTGGAGAAGAGTGAATTCGTTTTTAAAAAATAAATCTAAAAATCCACAAAAATAAAATGGATTTCATAGGACCCTAGGCATGCTGGCAGCTTGCCAGAAGCCTGAGGGCTGTACTTAATCAGCTGCTGAACTTCAATACAGAGGTTGGGGCTGCTGAGACTACAAGTCCTAATATCCAGTGCACCATCTTGATTTGAGCAGGGTGTCTGGAGGAACATGCCATTGCTGGTACCAAATATCCCTGCTTTAAATGATTGTGAGAATCATTTTTAAATTATATATATCTTTTAGTGGTTAGAATTGTCCAAACCTTTGCTGCTTTAATTTCATTTGTTGTTTTAATCTGATGGCTCTGTTTCTGGCGTAGGTGAGGTCTTTGATCTTGAAGACCACATAAGTGAGCGTCAGGCAGAAGTGTTGGCTGAGTTTGAGCGCAGGAAGCGTGCCAGGCAGATCAACGTTTCCACAGATGACTCTGAAGTCAAGGCGTGCCTACGAGCACTTGGGGAGCCCATCACGCTCTTTGGAGAGGGGCCTGCAGAACGGAGAGAAAGGTGCTGTAGCTAGTCCTCTGTGTGGCTGATAGTGGTAACCACCCCCACCCCATTCAAATCTCCTGTCAAATTCCTTGAGATGTTGAGTGCAGTGAGTATTGTTGACCAGTGAGTCTTCATGGTGATGTAGAAGGAGTTGAGGGGAGGCGACAGTGAAAGAAACTGACCATCTCTCCTGGCCAAGATTATCTAGAACTCACTGAGTGAATAGGGTTAACTTTTGATGCATCTCATTACAGATTGAGAAATATCCTCTCGGTGGTTGGCACAGATGCCTTAAAAAAGACCAAGAAAGATGATGAAAAATCTAAGAAATCCAAAGAAGAGGTAAAATCTCCCATTCTTAGTGTCTGCTGGCTGTTAATGCAGAGAGGAGGAGGCTGCTTGACAGCCTGTTTGGCAGCCTGTATTATTTCCAGGCCTCTGTCCTGGTGGATTCTTGTTTCAACAGAGGGTCTGATAGTATGAATTCACTCCACACATCATCCCTTCCTGCCACTGCTACCCATTTGAAAAAGCTTGTTGCTTCCACTTTTATAACCTATTGAATCGGGGGTGTCAAATGTATTGTGTAGAAAGGGCTGCATTCCACATTTAGTTATTGTCCATGAGCCAGAAGTGTAGATGTAGGGCTCCATGCCCCTCTCCTTCCACAGCAGAAAACTTGCTGCTGGCAATGAGAGGACTGCATGAAGAGCAAGGCCAGAATGTGTCCTTTTAGAGTAATTAACCTTTTAATTACTATTATTAAGTACTTTATTGCCACATTCATTGTCTTTGCCACCCACTTTGAGCTACTACACCACTTTTTCTGCCCTTCTCTACCCTCCTTTCTCTCCCTCTTCATTTTGTTTTTCCTTTATTCTTCTCTCTGCGTTTTCTTCCTTGCAGCAACTCTCATTTCCCACTCCCTGGACTTCCTTCTCCCTTCCATCTGCTAAAATAATTAACTATGCAGTGAATGAAAAGCTGAGACTGCGCAATCTGAACATGGCATGTGGGCTATGTAAACATCTCAGACAAGCCAAATCTGGTCCATGAGACCGTATGTGTGACACATCTGCCTTAAACCCTTCTCTAGGGATAGTAGAGCCACACTAATCCACACACTTTATAAACCCCCGAAAATAGCTGCTTCCCACTCTCAGCACAGATTTAACAGCAGATGCTGCAGTGGCATCACTCAGACTTTTTCTGGGTTTTTTTTGTTTTTTAGTATCAGCAAACTTGGTACCATGAAGGGCCCAACAGCCTGAAAATAGCTAGGCTGTGGATCGCCAACTACTCGCTCCCCAGGTAAGGAACCAGGTTACCAATTGAAAACAGTGGGAGAAGACATGAGCTGTTATAAGGAGCAGCAGACTTGTTAAACCAAGCTAATGATTGCCCTTGGTGGGCAAAGCTGGGAACTTGAGAACAGGGGACTCATAGCTGTGGTTGGAGCCAAGCATAAAGGACTATGGGGTTGTACACATGACTAGCGCTGGCAATAGCCCAGCTTTGAGGCCAGGAAGGAGAGGACAGGACCTATGCCAGCCCTAGGGCAGGGGGATGTGAGGTATAATCACTCTAATTTTGCTCATGCCACAGGGCAACAAAGCGGCTGGAAGAAGCCCGTCTGTACAAAGAGATTCCAGAGGCGACCAGGACATCCCAGAAGCAAGAACTGCACAAATCCTTGAGGGTAAGGGGTGGTTTTATCTCTAAGCATAAGTGATCAGCAAGAGATGGCTCTACCAGAGCAAAGCTCCCAGGCCTAGAGTGACTTCCCAGCTGCATGTTATTCTCCAAGCCCTGCCTAGCATGCTCTGCCCCTTCTCTGATTGTGTGACCAGGCTGGGCCTTGAACCTAAAATGGTCCTGTCCCGTCAGTGATTCAGAGGACAGGGTTTGGGTTTAATCCTTATAGCCCCGCACGGATACAAATTTATATCCCAAACAGGAGACACAGTCAACTGCATGGAAGGGACGGGGGCAGGGCGGAGGCATTATAGCCGTGCCAGAGGACCTGCCAGCATGGGGCATTGGCTCCTGGGAACAGCGGCCCCACATTCTGCTCCTTTCCCCACCGCAGTTCCCGGGAGAGTCCTCCAGTTCCACCGATGCCGATTTATACCTGCAGATATCCGCATACATGGATATAAATTGGTATCCGCGCAGCTCTATTAATCCTCTCCCTGCAGGGCAAAGGGATGGAGACACATCTGTGCACTTTTGCACAAGTAGCCTATGGTGATAAAGAAACTGCCTGGGCTGGTCACTGGCTTTTTTCAGCAGGGAAGAGGGATCATGGTTTTTTTTTAAAGATTGTTCTCTCACCTGCTTCCTTGGCACCTGGGAGCCTTAAACCAATGGAAAAAACCAACATAGTAACAATTGTTTCAGAATGAGTCAATGAATCCCCCCCCCTTCTGTAAAAATGGAACTAGAAGCCAATTAACAGAGCGTTCTCACACTGTGCTCTAAAGCCAGTAATATTCTACCTAATACCTCCAGAGGGGGGCAGCTTTAGATGGGTGGACTCTTTCCTGAGAACACCCTGCCTCTAGCCCTGGCAAAATCAATGGTGATTGCACCTGGTATGTAGGAAAAGAGGGACCCAGACCACATAGGGCTCTCTGGATCAGAACCAACACTTGGAAGTGCACCTTCAAACATATCCAGTAGTGCAGGGCCCAGCAAGCTGAGAGCTTATGCTGATCTAACTCTAAGCGTCTACACTAAAAATCCCACCGATGTAAGTCACCTACTACATTGATTTAATAACTCCACCTCTGTGAGAGGCGTAGCACTTAGATCAATGTAGTTAGGGTGACAAGGTGTTCATATAGACACTGCATTACTTACATCACCTTTCAGCTGTCAGCCCTATCCTGTGTAGGACTCACAGCTGTCAGTGCCCCACAATGAATGTCTTGGTGGAAGTGCTCCTGGTGAGGAAGCACAGCGCAGACAGAAGGAACATAGTGTGGATGGGAACCACTGCTTTAATTACTGCAGTGGCTGTACATTGATTTAAGTCAACTTAATTTTGTCGTGTAAGACCTGCCCTACAGTACAATGTGTCTGCTCCATGGAATTGGCATGGTGCTGGGGCAGTTCACCTCTTTGCAGAGTGACTTGGTGAAGGTCTCCGTTCTCTTTGCTTGGGTGTGTCACTTGAATGGCCTCCTTAAAAAGGGGAGGCTCTTGCTGGTTTGTGCTGGTTTGAGTCAGAGTTGTCTCTATGTCTTTGCAGTCCTTGAATAATTTCTGCAGTCAGATTGGAGATGACCGCCCGATATCTTACTGCCATTTCAGTCCCAATTCCAAACTCCTCGCTACAGCCTGCTGGTCAGTTTCCTTTTACAGTACCTTTTGGGAGGGGTGAGAAGGATGTGGCAGAGTCCTGGGAGATTTATTCTTGGGGGAATTCTGTGCCAAATTTTTTTAAAGATTGTGCACAATATTTTAAAATTCTGCAATATTCTGCATATTTTTTGTCAAATATAATCACACCCGTTTCAATTATTTTGGTAATTTATTTCAAAATACCCATTAACAAGTGTCTGTAACAATATAGACCAGAAAAGATTCAGGAAATGTTTTTTGACAAATAGATCCCTTACTATGCATATTAATACAGAACTTTGAGTAATGATTCATTTAAACTACAATACAGGTGTGTATTTTCTGCATCCCTCAGAAGCAGTGAGAAGGCTTGGGGGGATTCAGGGGTAATGGAGGAACTTAGGGAGAGGGAAGTAATTGCTGGGAAGCAGCCTGGGAGTGAACCCAGAGGGTTGTTGGGTGTTGGTGGGAGAACTGTGGAATAGGATTTGGGGGGAGGGGGAGGGGAGGCAGGGATTGTTAGGGAGTTGGGGAGCATCCCCCATGCAGACCCTGGCTGACCCCTAGCCTCTCCCATTTAGTCAAGTACATCTGCCCTATTCACATGTGTCCCTGCACCCCAACTTTCCAATCAGCCAGGTATGTCTGCACATGTCCCCTTGTGGTCCTGTACCCCCTTGTCCCTGTGTGGCCCTGCACCTTCACTCAGCCAGCCATAGCTGCCCCTGTCTCCATGTATTCCTTCACCCCCAGGCCCATTCAGCCCCTGGCTCAATGTCACCCCACTAGCTCCTGTGCCCCTGCCCCAGTCTGCCTCCCCCACTAGCTCTTCTGAACCCCATTGTGTGAGACCGCCCCTAGCATCCCCATGTGCCCTGCTGCTCTGTCCATCTCTCCCCCACCCCCTCCCCAATATATCCCGTGCCTTCTCACCTGGACCGACAGGGCACTATGAGGAAGGCAGCCTCTGGCCCCTCCCTCTCCATGGCCGTTGAGTCAGGTGCCCTCTTTTCTGGCACCACATCAGCCTCTAGTGGGTGAAAGGTGTAATTGCAGTGTGACCCCTCTCACGGCTTCCCTTGGACACCTCGTCAGAATACGTTATTCTGCAGGGGGGAAAAGACTGCGGAGGACATTAATTCTGCGCTTGCACAGTGGTTCAAAATTCCTCTAGGAGTAGAGTTTTGGGATCTCAAGTAAGGGTTATGCCTGCTTTTCTAAACCCGTGCCTTCACACCATTGTACTTCCTAGCAAGGGTTTGAAGCATCTGTTCCCCTTATAGCAAGGTCACAAAGCATTCCCGGCATTTCATGCCCTCACTTTTCACTTCTGTACCTCAAGCCCTGTGCCCAGCCCTTCAGTGTGTGGTTTGTGGGATCATGTCATGCTCTAGTGTCTGCACCACAAAGAGGATCTGAGCCTGCAGCTAGCGCGCGCGCGCGCGCACACACACACACACACACACTCTCTCTCTCTCTCTCTCTCTCTCTCTCTCTCTCTCTCTCTCTCTCTCTCTCTCTCTGAGTGGCACATTCCACCTCTGCATTGGAGGTGGCTCTTCTTGCATTGACTAAGAGCAGTGAGAACTGTCCCTTCTCCTACTGGTTGAGCCCTTCACCCATAATCACTCCTCAAGGGAGGAGACTTCTCATCTGTTCAGTGGACTACCTGCCAACGCCCCCTCTAACCCTTCAGGGATCAATCTTGTGGGAGTTAGGTCAGTGTTTACCAGTATTTTAGTCACTGCAGTAACCCCACACTCTGTTTTCTTAGTTGTTTTTTGAGCTGTGCTTTTGGGGTTCGCAATCCCTCCTGTGTTGTGACTGTGACTCCAACCATGTTTCTTGTGTTCAACAGGAGTGGCCTGTGCAAACTCTGGTCTGTGCCTGACTGCAATCTTGTTCATACTTTACGAGGTAGAGGTGCTTTTGCTGATGCAAGCTCTTTGCTAAGTACCCTTATTCCCCTCAGAGTCTGGTTATAATGTAAACCATTGCTATTTGGCTAAAGATGCTTTGGGAACTGGATTCTTTGTGGGTGACTCTCTGCAACTTTCACCAGTGCTGGAGAGGGGAGGAGAGGGGGCCATGAGCTCATTGTTTGTCACTGGTCATTTGAAATTGGTGGGGGGTTTTCCTAGTTTGTGCTGACATACTTTATCCAGATGTCCAAGTCCCTGGTTAGTCCACAGTGAGGAAGAATCCTGTCCAATAAGCCAGAACTTGGTTGCACAATTCTGACCTGATAAAACCTGTTGTCAGAAGAGCTGGTGGGGGGGAAGCAGAGATCACCCAGCAGAGCATGCAGTCTTTTGACTTTCTCTCTCTCATTCTCACCCTCGCCAAGGGCACAACACCAACGTAGGAGCAATAGTGTTCCATCCCCAGGCTACTGTCTCCCTGGACAAGAAGGACATCAACCTGGCCTCTTGTGCAGCTGATGGCTCTGTCAAACTCTGGAACCTTGAAAGGTCAGAATGACACTGGACAGTGGAGCCAAGTTCTGGGTGATGGACTAGGTGCTGCTGAGGTCTTAAAACCCTGCATTAGGAGTTCAGTGTTTCACCATAGTCTTCTGCCAGGAGAAAATTCCCAGCCACGGGAGCTAAGGAGTTAACTTTTTACATTGTCTGGGCTCTCAGTTAACACCAGTATCCAAAGAGGGATGGACCAAATGTAACACCTTGCTACCGAAGAGTCATTTGTTGGGATCAGGAGCAGAAGTGGCTGTCATCAAAAGCCATGTCCAGCCCTTAGTCTGGCAAGAATAAAACAACGAGGGGTGCAGGATATTGACATCTGGCTTGTTTTAAAAGCAAAGCCCTGCAGTGTCTCTCTGCATGAGACACAGGTGGCTTTGAGGGCCTCAGCAGCTTCCTATTAGCTTTGAGGGATGGTTTTTAATTGTCTTTGGCATGGCAGCAGTAAATTTGCACCAGGGGATTTAGTTATTTGTCCCATGTGGACATGGAGACGGTTATCTCTTTAATTGGCCTGTTTGGATGAATGTTTTTCTTTCTGATACTCTTTCAAACCTCTTAGTGGCTGCTGGGCTGATGCATGTAATTTTGGCAGAACGGATATCAGCCCATTCGTGACCACCATGTGACTCCTTCCGCATGGCTGGTGTCGTGTCTTCCCATCACTGTACTTGTTCTGGGCAACTGGGATGGTGATAACTGCTGCTCCCCTCGGTCATGTTCAGCTTTCGTGTCCGCTGTTTATTATTCTCTGTATTACTGTAGCATCTAGGAGGTGCTATACAGCCACAGACAAGATAGGCCCTGCCCTAGGGTGCTCAGGCATTTAATAGTGTTATTGTTTGTTGCTGCTGCTATTTTAATTACAAAGCACCTGAAAACAATAGGAGCTTCTAACATTCTAATTAATTCTCTCTTGGGGCGACCCTTCTCTTGGGTGTTTCTAGCTCTGGACACACATCCATGTGCATACAAGTTTTTGTCAGTCATGTTGCTGTGTGACCCTAGTGGCTGCAGTAGTGCAGTAGGCCTGTCCTCCCTGGAGAGAATGTGTAACAGAGTTGGTTTGTTTCTTTCAGTGATGAACCGGTGGCAGATATCGAGGGCCATACAATGAGAGTGGCACGAGTGATGTGGCATCCTTCTGGGAGGTTCCTGGGCACCACTTGGTATGTGGCGTTGATTTACCGTACTGAGGGTACTAAGCTTTAGCTCTTAAATTATAACAAACAAATAGGAGCTGGTGTATGTCTGCAGAGCGGGGTTGGCAAACTGATTGCCAAAGTAAGGGGGCACATCTCATCTCAAATCGTCCAACAGGGGTCACACCCAGCCATTTTTTTGGCAATAAGCCACAAGTTACCGCAGGCTGGGGCCTTAAAAGGGCAGGACCCTGTACAGACCTCCATTCTCTTCCCTTCAAGTGAGACCCTGTTGGTCTCCAAGTGGGTATAAAGTACAAGCGGTCAGAATAATATTTATCCCTGTGGAAACACTGACTAGTGGAATAACCATTTCCTGCCTTTTGGGATGTGCCAACTATCAAAGCCCTGTTGTCGAGCCATACCATCAGCTCACTGCCCGTGGTTAACACTGATTTTGATCAGTAGAAAGCATGAGCAAATAAGTCTGGGAATGGAGGTTCTCCTGCGAATGGGCTTGGGCAAAGAGTGGAGCAGATCCTATTGAGTCATTGTTAAGACCCAGATACCCTGAGGGCAGAGGGTCTGATCTATCCTGAAACCCAGCCGTACACATAGCCTGAATATATCTGAAATGCTGGCTCCAGAAGGAGCCACAGACCCTGCTGCTTAGTAGAATCTCTTTGAAATGGTCCCACGGAGAACAGTAATAACCCTTATGAGTCAGTGACCCCACTCTTTGCTTCTCTTCCCTCCATTCCAGTTCCAGGGGATCTCCAGACTCTATTCCCTGCTGTGTCTTGCATCTGTAAATGGCAGGTTATAATGTACTTTTCCTGGGTCTTTAAACCATCACTTGACTCTTTGTTTAAATGGGGACTCACCCTCCCCTCCCCTCCAACTATGCACAGGTATTAAAAATAATGCCTCTCTCTCAACCGCCCCTTAAGTAAATATCTGCCAATCTTCCCAGAGTATTGGGTGCCAAAGCTCACATGCTGTTCGGAAATCTGCCAGTCAGTTCCCTTTGGAACCAAAATGATGCAAACTGGCAACTTGTCACTATGACTGACTGACTTACCTGGAGAAACAAATTCTCACTCAGGTGCCGTCACTTGCATCTTTCAGCCCCCTGCTAGGAAACATGCCTGCGGAGTGAAAGCTGGGCATAGTGAGCTGTAGGAGAGCATCTGACAGTGTGGGGCAAATGCAATTCTCCATGTGTGGCCAGTGAATACACATCTTTGCTCTGCTCTTTGAGGCTTGTAGTAGGAAGAGGGCCTGAAACATAAGTCTTTTATGTCAGAGGCCTGGTATGAAGCCTGAGGCCTGGGCTAAATTAGCAGTCAAAACTTTGCTGATATAAAGCAAAATCGGGCTGTGAACTAGGGGCAGGCCTTGCTCACAGAATCTGGCAAGAACAGGGCTGATGTTGCAAAAACACACACTCCTAAGAGTGTGAGGCTAGGAACAGAGCACTCCCACGAACATATTCCAGAAGGGTGGTACCAGAACACCTTGATACCAACATATTCCCTAAAGATAACAGGAACACACTGACCCATCCTAAAGATAAGGTCAGTATGACAGTGTGATGCATAGAGATGTGCAAGGTGATGGGTGGTAACTGACTATGTCAGAGGGGCAGTGTGTAACAGGATGTTTGTATTGATGTATAAAAGATATCTCTGAGAGAGTGTGTTTGGCTGGCCTGGGGATAATGGAAAGTCCCGCCATTAACTGAGCTAGTCCATTGCAACAGTCATCCATGTGTTAGTGTACCTATAACCATTGAGCCAGGGCACTGGGACTGTGTTTCGTTGACAATAAACCTGACCAAGTGCCTTCACTATGAACCAAGTCTGTGGATTTATTGGGCAGTTTGATTTGAACCTCCTGTACGGGCTTTCTGGCCAGAATCAGTACAGCACACAGAAAGAATACACATGCAGCCAAACAGCTGACCACAGGGCTGACTTATCCCAGCAGCACTACCACAGGCGTGCATGTGCTATTGCGTTTATACCATGCAGGGCACTCAGTGGGTGAAATGTTCATTTTATTGGCAGGATCTGTGCTCCCTTTGGTGGCTGGCCAACTGGCTGCCATTGTCATGTGGCACTGGAGAAGCGTCCTTTTCCCCAGCACATTGCAAGGACACTGCAGAACACTAACGTCTTCTCAGTGTCATCAGGGCGACAAGGCTTGTTCCTAGTCATCCCATGCTGTGCAGCAGATGAAGTTCTGGGTTGACCAGCAGTGATGTGCTGATGAAGCAGTTATTATCCGTTTGTGTTTCTAACGGTGTCTGAGCACCCACATACCTTCTAGTCTGAGCCAAGGTTAGAATTCTGAAAAATACATTGAGTTGGACACATGGCTTTGTTTTTCCAGCTATGATCACTCCTGGCGCCTCTGGGACCTGCAAGCTCAAGAGGAGATTCTCCATCAGGAGGGGCACAGCAAGGGGGTCTATGACATCGCCTTCCACATTGATGGCTCTCTTGCTGGGACTGGGTAAGATTTACATTGAACCTTAGCAAGGTTGTCGCTCAGGATCAGATGCCCTTTGCTGGGCTGGTGTGTTTGTTTGAGCTAGTGACCGCTCTTGTGTGTTTAAGAAGTGTCAGTGCTGAGTTTTCTTTCCCCAGTGGCATGGATGCCTTTGGTCGGGTGTGGGATCTACGTACTGGGCGCTGTATCATGTTCCTGGAGGGCCACCTGAAGGAAATCTATGGGATTAACTTCTCCCCAAATGGGTAAGGAGGGAGCTGGAATGGTGCAGCTAGGGGTTCTGAGAGCATGAACTCCAGCTGAGACCAGTGTGCTCTTCCTTCTCCTCATGGCAGATATCACATAGCAACTGGGAGCGGGGACAACACATGCAAAGTGTGGGACCTCCGCCAGAGGAAGTGTGTCTACACCATACCTGCCCACCAGAACCTGGTGACGGGAGTGAAGTTTGAACGTAAGTATTTCCCTTCCCACACTTTGGTTTGCTTAGCAATACTTTCTCCTAATTCCCTGGGCTGATGTGGCTGGGATAGCTGTATGTGCAACAAAACTGCAGAACAATTTGTGCTGGTAATAGCCAGAAATCCCAGAACTCAGCAGACTCCTCTCCAGAATCTGCAATCTGGTGTTGGCAATCTATTGTTGTCTGCTGTTTCTACATGCGAACCTCACCTCTTCCCCTCTCCTTCACTGCAGCTACGCATGGTAACTTCCTGCTCACCGGTGCTTATGATAACACAGCCAAGATCTGGACTCACCCAGGCTGGTCCCCTCTGAAAACGCTGGCTGGCCACGAGGGAAAAGTAATGGGATTGGATATCTCCTCAGATGGGCAGCTAATAGCAACATGCTCATATGACAGGACCTTCAAGTTGTGGATGGCAGAGTAGCTCTGAGCTGCCAGTGACTCAGGATGGGGAATATCACAGACTGGGCTGTCCCTGCATTTTTATATTAAAAAAAAAAAAAAAAATCAGCTGTTGCATTAATTACGATGGTGGCTGGAGTTACTGGTTGGTGTCGGCTTCCCCATGGTGCTGGTGCATCCCCTGTGCTGGGAGTTGGCCAAAGTCAGAGTTGATCTGAGCTCCTGGAGTGATGCAGTAACCTCACCTTGTATGATTTGCTTTATATAATCTCTACCCCCTGCCTCTGGGGAGAAATTCTGGTGTGAGCCATCTGCTCTACCTCCCCTTCATCATAGGCTTTACTCTCTTTTTATACATGTTTGTAAATACCCCCCCTCCTCCCTTCAGATGCACTGTGCCATAAAACCCATCGGTTGGCATCACCCTCAAGATCAGTTGTGTAGGAGACTTTCCCCAGCCATGGAGCCTGAATGATCTTGCTTTTGGCAAAGAGCCAGCTTCTTCAGTCATTTAAATATGGCACATTGGTTCTCCCAGCACAGAGATTGGATTTCTGCAGAACGTGGAAGCCCATGCCCCGTTAGGCATCTGCTGTGGGTGAATTTTAAGCGGCGGGAGAGGAGGGAGTTTCTCTTCATGCAAAATCAAGCTTGAACTGCCCACTGCCCTAGATCCCCTTCTGCTTCTGTGATACTTCAGAGTAAAACACAAACACTTTCAAATCACATGGACTTCTCCAGCTTAAGCTGTCTGCAAGTCTCTGCCGGGAGGTGCATACAGAGGTGTCGGTTACAGCTTTGTTGCTAGTTTGTTTCACTTTAAGGTTCTTGCTCTAGCCACCCACTGTAGAGAACATTCACTTTCTCAAATCTTCCCAGTGAAGTTTTGCAGGTGCCTGTTTCTAAGAAACCTGTTGTGACCTCAGTGTCTGTGCACTTTGGTTGTGCTGGAGCTGTGTGGGGGAGGGGCCTGCAGCATCTGTTACCAGCCACAGCTGTGTACCCAGGAAGCAGTCCCATTACAGGGGGAGGCATCAGGCCAGCTGTTGTCTCTCTTCTCTCCCTACACTTCGATCAGCAATATAAGAACCTTGCATGCAGCAGCGTGTGTACTTGTGAGAGCGGATGGGTGATACAGGATTGCTCGTTCTCAGTTGCACGCTTCCCTGTGTTTTGTTTGTATGCACTAACCAGTGCATTAAACAGAGTGAGGGAGATAGCCATGGAGTGTGGAAAAGCTGATCTCTTTGTGGGGCTCTCTGAAAAGTGCCCCCAGCAAGGGAGAAGTAGCTTCATCTTCTCCCATTCCTCTTGAGAGTAGCAGTGCATGCCCACAGCAGCGTAGTTCTTCTCCACCACCAATTCCCTAAGTACTGTGGTTAGTGAAAAGGAATGAAATGGGCCCCTTTTGGCTGAGGAAGTGGGGTTACTCCTTGCCTCTCTAGCTGACTACATGAAGCATCTGGTCTCACCTGCTCTTTGCCCCATCACCTCTGATTCATTATTGAGAGGAACAGGAGTACTTGTGGCACCTTAGAGACTAACAAATTTATTTCAGCATAAGCTTTCGTGGACTACAGCCCACTTCATCGGATGCATAGAATGGAACACCCAGCAAGAAGATATTTATACATACAGAGAATATGAAAAAGTGGTAGTAGCCATACCAGCTGTAAGAGGCCAATCAATTGAGATGAGCTATCATCAGCAGGAGAGAAAAAACTTTTGAAGTGATAATCGAGGTGACAGATAGAAGGTGTGAGGATACTTAACATGGGGAAACAGATTCAATTAGTGTAATGACCCAATCATTCCCAGTCTCTGTTTAAACCTAAGTTAATTGTATCTAATTTGCATATTAATTCAAGTTCAGCAGTCTCTCGACTCTCCTGCTGATGATAGCTCATCTCAATTGATTGGCCTCTTACAGTTGGTCTAGCTACTACCACCTTTTCATGTTCTCTGCCTGGTGCGTACTCTGCTAGGAGTGGCCATCTTTCGGGCCCAGGGGTTGTAGTGGCAACATACGGCCAAAGTGCAGCACAGACATTGCATATAAACCTAAAACAAGTCCTACCACTTCTAGTCAGCCCTGGCCTGGAGACACCACTTAAAATATCCCCTGAGCTATCCAGTGCAATTTATTTGCTCTTTTAAGATCCATCTTTACTAAGCAACCGATGTTTGGTTTTCTGGACAGTACCTTAAACAAGGTTACACTGTAGTTTACAGGCAAATAGAAATCACTTGATTGAGCAGCAATACATCATTTGAGTTCCCTTCAGCTACCCCGCCCTGTCCCTCCTCTGGGTTGCATCAGCTACAGTGACCTTAGACAGAGGTGCTAGCAGAAGGAGCTGCTGCTGGAACAGGCTGAGGTCTAGCTGGACTCTGACCTAGCAGGACTTGCTTTATTAAATAAATGTAGCCACCTGCCTGCTGATCATGGAATTCATTGTAGAGAGGCCCATGCCAGCTCTCAGATGGTAACAACTGGATCCAAACCAGCAGCCTCCACTCCGAAGCCATCCAGTCCCTTATAGTTTCCTTAGTGACTCCAGCTTCTATTTTCTCTTCTCCTCCTGGCTTCACCCCATCCATCAGGCTGTTGTTCCCCACATGGGAGTCCAGACTTGTCAGTCTCTGCAGCAGAAGGGATGGGTTAATATGCCAAGAGGAGCGATGGGTTCCATCTTCATGTTACCTGCCCCCTTTCTCACATCAACAGGAATTGCCTGCTATGATGGAGACTTGAGCCACCAATGGGGTGGTGGGGTACAGCCTGCAGCAAGAAGGAAGCTCCACCCTCTTCCCCATGACACTGTCTGCAGGCCAAGGCCTTTTCTGATGGCCGAACAAACTGTTAAAAGTGGGGCCCTTTCCTTCCCCAGTTGTGGCAGTTGAATTCCAGCATTGCTGCAACTATGTTCCTACCTCTTGGATTGCAGCTCCCACCCCTGAAATGCAGCCAACTCTGAGGTGAAACACACCTACTGCATGACAGCACACAGTAAACTTCCCCAACAGTCTGGGGAAGGACATGAGGCCAAACTTCCATAACTCTTACTGCAGGAAACAGAATGTAATTATCCCACCTGGCATGTGGCCAGTGGCTGCCACACCTGCTCTTTATTGACTGCCTGGGACCTGAGGTCTCACTTGGTAAAGACAGCACCTCCAGAACACTGGTTGAGTGCTGAGGCAAAGGGAAGAGACCCCTGACTGGCTCATGGCTATTGCTTCCTTAAAGGTCTCCCATCCACATTAGCGAGGCCCAGGGTTGCTCAGTATGACTAAAGCACAACTTATGATGGGCTGATGGAGTAAATGTTAAAGAAACAAAGCTGCTCAGGCTGTGTAGATACTGAGCACTCCTGGGGACTAAAGTAGTTACCCACAGTGAGAGTACCATGCAGTTCCTGCCAGCTGTCAGCCAGGTACACAATGGGGAACACTGTCACTGCTACTGAGCCCATCTTGGTGTAGAACAGGCACAGCCAAGGAATCACATGTCAGTGCAAACCTGAGGAGTTGGAACAGCCTTCCCCATGCTGCCCTTCAAACAGAGCTGCTGCAATCTGAACCCACTGGCCTTAATCCAGAGGCAGGACAAGGAAATAGGACAGACACTGGTGCTTTCTCTGTTCAGGCAATCCGTGTCTGCCCCATGGAAATGGAAACCGTTCACATTTATTTTCTTGCCTCTGGAAAAGAAAGTGAGGTTGAGGGGTGAGAGCAGAGGAGGAGGGGGTGTCAGTCTGTGGACATGAATGTCCTGGCCTGCATGTTGTCCTTGGTGGCACCCAGATCCGTGGTATTATCCCAGGAGAGACAAGAAGATGAGTCACAGGCGAGGCTGTAGAAATCTTCACTTTCCATAAGGTTCTGGCTCATTCCTCCTGGGCTGGGGTTTGCAGCATCCCCTCCTCTTGAGTCATGGCCATTCAGTATAATGGCCCTGTTGCCCACTACTATGAGCATCTGTATTCCCATAGTGCCCTGGAGCTCATGTTGGGGCCCCAGACCCCATGACAGGCAGCAAAGAGCTTCAGCTGATGGGGCAGTTCTAGAACATCATACAGGTTCTGCTGCTGTTGGTGCACAATGCTCAGTGCTGCCGGGGAGCCCCCAGCTCTTGGGATGCAGCCAGACCACTAGTATGGCTGGGTGTATCACTGAGAAGAGATCAGGAACAGAGCTCATTAGCCAGAGCCTGCAGAGATGGTCCTGGAGGGTGCAGAGAGGGCTCCCCTGCCCAGAGCAGATGCCAAGTAGCTGATGTCACCTGGCACCTTTTGCTGTCTGAGAAGATGTTGAACTCTGAGCTCCAGTTGTGGGGTTTGCCAAGCCCTCAGCCTATACCCCACAGGAACTGCTTGGTCCAGAAGATGGAGAAGATGAGCAGCAGTGTCATGCTGAGGATGATGGCCATCAGGTAGGCGAAGATGCGGAACTGGGGGTGGCGGATGCACTGCCGAAGGGAAGAGCGGCTGGGGCTGGAGGTCGGCCTAGGGGAAGCTTGGGAGCTACCTAGCCTGGGCCCTGGATCTGTTCCCAGGTTGAGGGTATAAACCCTGGGCTGGCGCAGGAAGTACCGTGATTTCCGCTCGTCCTTTAGGCACAGCTGCCGGCCCTCCAGGATGATATGGTTGGGCTCCAGTTTGAGCAGCCGCAGGACATCTGAGTTGGTGGGCAGCTCAGTGATGGGCTGGTTGAAGGGGAGCACTGTGGGGTGGCGGCAGAGTGGGCATTGCAGCCGGTTGCGGGCAGGGGACACCAGGCTCAGGTGTGCCAGGCACTCGATGCAAAAAGAGTGCTGGCACTCCAGGAGCTTTGGGGTACGGAAGGTGTTGTTGTAGGGGTTCCAGCAAACAGGACAGTCTGGCTCTGGCTCCCTGTGCAGCCCTTCTGACATGGTCTCAGTGGGGCAAGGCGCCATCCCCAGCTGCTGCGCCCATGAAGCCCATTTGCTGTGAGGGCTGCAGGAAAGATGATCCCACCAGCTGCCTGGAGCAACACAAAAGGCCCAGTAACAATGCATCCGTCTGCACCCCAGTGAGCTGCTAATCTCCCCAGGCACATATACCCTGCTCAGGACGGGGGCTGATCCAGCCACACACTGCAAGGACCCCAGGAAGGGGAGAATCGGTGCAGGTAACAGGTCAGTCCAACCAGCAGCAAAGTCCCTTGAGGGAGTGAGGAACCTGACCCTAGGCAGGGAGCTGGGTGGGTGCTACAGGGAACTGGACATAAAAAACATGCTCTCAATGGCCTGATAAAAGTGACAGCATGAGAGCTGTTGCGCTAGCTCCAATGTGATCTGATGGGCTTTCAAACAGGAGAAGCCATGAAGCTGTTAGGCCAGGCCCTTCCTCCCAGCGACTTCAGCTTGGAACTCAGACAAATCCTCGGGTAATTGTGAACTCGGAGGTCTGGCCCGTCCAGGTGGCGTTAAAGCTGTCTCTGGTGCAGATGGCTCACAGCCATCATGGGCCTTAGCAGTGGGGAATGCAGCTGACTCTGATACAGAATGTGCTGGGGAACCCTTAATGTGTTCAATTAGCCCAGGAAACCGGAGAACACGGGCAAAGGCCAGGCAGGAGCATGCCCAAGCTCTACCCCAATAGCAGCAGAGGCTCCTGTCGGGATTGGGCCCTGTGCAAATATACCCAGAAGCAGGTCTGGCCTTCCCCCAAAGAGCTTGTGCCTTCAAGCCAGAGCAACAAACACATTTCAAAGCAAAGCCAAGTCTTTTTCATTGCATAGAGGTCTCAGCCTCTTGTTGGAGAAGTAGAAGCATGCTCTGGTTACCAACCCCACCACCAATGCAGGCTCAGCATAATGCCCTGGGCCCTTCCTGCTGGGGGAGGGGCTCAGATCAAGAGCACAATGGGGCACCAGGCTACTAGTTCTGCTTGACAAACACTTGGATCCAGCTAGCCACATCTGTCCAATGCATGCAGCACCCAAATTGAGGGTCTGTTGGGAGTCAGTGCGTTGTTCTCAACCTGGGTGTTGGAGAGACGCCCCAGCCAGGGCAGTCTGGGCATGGTCTGCTGAATGGTGACAGTGCAGAGGGGAGCCCAGAGAGCAGCGCCTGGCACTAGCACAAAAGCACCACTCAGGAGGGCTCCTGACTGATTGCCAAGATGCTACCCCCCACCCCCTGCCCCTGGACAGACAAACAGCAACTGCACAGCAAGGAAACATGCCTGGCTGTGTTACAGAAAGCTCCCTCCCAGCTGCCCTTGGGGAACCAGGGGCTGCAGGGGACACTTACTTTCACAAAGGGGGCCCGGTATCACAGCTGAGCGCCGGCAACATTGCTAAGCAGGAGCCCCTGGCAGGGGGCACAGGGTGGCGGAGCTGTCCTCCTGCTCCTCAGAGAGGCTAGCGAACACATCCTGTGCAATGATCCTCGCCCTTCATCCTCCTTTGCAGTCTGTATTTGCCTGCTCCTCACTTGCAGCCACACACCATGGCTTAGCAGCGGGCAGGACTAGCGGTGGCCTTGACAAACAGGTTTCTATTGGAGAGAAGAGGGAGGGAAAGATAGATGGCCATGAGCTAGCTGCTCCAGAGAAGCTGTGCTGGCCAGTTGGGGGTTGGTGCCTTCTCACTGTGCAAGCTGCAACTGATTTCCATGGAGCAGCACACAAGGCACTGAGCTCCAAAGGGCTGTTAGTGACTCTTGTTTACAGCATGCACCTGGCACCGGAGAGAGGCGCAGGCAGGGGAGGGAATAAAAATACCAACAGGAGGGAATTAGGTCATGTGCATCAGCTTCTATGCAGCAGACCAGGATGACACGGGATGTGGCAGCCTGGGGTCACACAGGTCACAGGAGATGCCAGTGGCAGACCAGGACACTGAACATGGCTCTTCCTGAATCCTAAGCTAGAGCCCTAAGCACTGTGCCATCCTGCCTCCCCTTTGTGTCAGTAACCATCCTAGTCCGTCTCCCTTACCCCAGCTCACTGAAATGCACTGATCCCCATCGCCCTTGTCCCCCACTCCGGCCTCTCCTCCAATACGCCAACCTCAGCCTCCTTTCACCCCAGGCTCTGCCTCTGCTCCAGCACCTTCCCATTCAAAAGAGGCAAAACCACCTAACAGAGCAACATAAACACACTGGATTTCTTGGGGCAACAGGGCACCACTACCTGCCCCCATCCCCATCCCTTCCAGGCTCTGTTGTGCCTATCTGATTTAACCTGCCTCTCTCTTCTTGCCCCAGCCCCAGTATTCGCCCCACTGGAGTGCACCCTGATTCCAGAAAAGGAACTGCCTGCTAACTACTACTGCGCTTCGTTTGCTGTGGGCTCCCCCAGAGCCAAAGCGCTGGGCTGGGTACTCGGCCAACAGACAGAGCAACAAACAAACAAACAAAAAATGTGTTCCTGACAATGGCCTCAAAGCCCTCGAGCAGGGTCCTACGAGGGGGCAGCTGAAGCTAGAGGTCTGCGTCCTCCCCCTGTGAGCACCAGACCTGCCTAGGCCTGGGCTGCTTGAGAGAGTTGTGCTGGTTTAACCAGGGCCGGCTCTAGGTTTTTTGCCGCCCCAAGCAAAAAAAATTTTGGCTGCCCCCGCCCCCCCGTTGGTGTCACTAGACATAGCTACCAGGTAACTCGGGAGAATGGAAGGCCAGAAGTGCCGATGAAGCTCTTCTGCTCTGGGTCTAGGTGAGCCACAGTAACTCCATCTTGTGAACAATACCCAGCCTAGAGTGCTGACAGCCTAAAAAGCAGAATATGTAATGGTCAACTTTTCTAGCAGACAGCTGCTGTTTTGCTTGCTCACAAATGCTGTAGTGATAAGTGTAAGGGAGGAAAGTAGGAGGGCGAACGACTGCATGCGCATGAATCTACAAGGCCAAAAGATAAGCAGGCGAAGGGAAAGTTTCTGCACAATATGTACCTGCTGTAACTGTTGTTTGGAAGGGAGGGGTAGGGGTGAAATAGACAAAGGCTTACACAGAAACAGCTTGGAATATAAAAAGGGAAATTTGCATGTGCTGGGCTTGATTTGAGACATGCTGGTCTCCTGGTGCCTATTCAGAGATCTCGAATAAATTTGCTTTGTTTCTCCACCTTGGTGTCTTCATTGGTGCAAACGGACCCTGTTGCCCCCTTGGGCCTTCTCTAGGCCGGCAAACTAGGGTTACCATATTTAGCAAATAAAAAAAGAGGACCCTCCACGGGGCCTGGCCCTGCCCATTTCCCACCCCAGCCCCACCCCAACTCCGCCCCTTCCCAACCCCAACCCCGCCCTAACTCCGCCCCCTCCTCCCTCCCACTCCCAGCCACGCGAAAAGGGCAGCCCCCAGACCCTGTGCGCCCGGCTGGCGCTTCCGCAGCGCAGCTGGAGCCCGGGAGGGTAAGCTCCCAGCCGGGGGCGCAGGGTCCGGAGGCTGCCCGGCAAACCGTGAAGCCGGTAGCACTTGGGCTTCGGGCAGCCCCTATGCCTCCGGACCCTGCGCCCCTGGCCGGGCACTTCCCCTCCCAGGCTCCGGCAGCGCAGGTTCCGGAAGCATGGGGGCTGCCCAAAGCCCGTAGCGCTCGGCTCTTAAACAGAGCCGAAGAGTCAGGGGAGGAGCAGAGCCTCTGCGGGAGGGGAAGTGCCCAGCCAGATTTTCCCGGACATGTTCGGCTTTTTGGCAATTCCCCCTGGATGGGGATTTGATTGCCGAAAAGCCGGACATGTCCGGGAAAAACCGAATGTATGGTAACCCTCGGCAACACCCCCGTCCCCTTTTTGGCTTTTACACATTTGTACTTTGCAATGTTTTTTTGTTTGTTTTGTTTTGCTCTGTGCTACCTGGGGCACGCCCACCAGCCAGCAGGGGCTTTGCTGACCCCCTGTTCTGAAGGGTGAGACACTCCCCGCCGCAGCGCTGCATGGGTTAAGCATCCATCAGGAAATGCAAGAGCACTGGGCAATGCGCCTTTCCACCCCTGCGCCCACTCCCACCCCCCAGCCTGGCTCGAGGGAAGACTGCTGCAATGTAGGGAGCGGGGTTTTAATATTGAATTAAAGACCCCCCATCCCACTGAATGGTAGTTCAACAGCAGCCCTGCCCTTCCCTTCCCTCACCTCCTGGCTACAGGAAGAGCCTCCGAACACATGGTAACAATGCAGTTCTTTTAACTCCATGGCAAAAGTCTTCCTACAGCTATTTAGAGAAAGACACCCCCACCCTCTCCCCGGCATCACGTCTGTGGTTGAAATACTGGCTGACATTTCTATAGAATCAAAGCAACTGGTGTCCTCCGCACCCTCCCATTACCCCAGTTTTTCCTTGGTGCATTTTGACATTGCCTAGGTACAGTAAGTTCCACTGTTTGCTCCCCCCCCACCCCCGCAGGGGCGCAACCGGAATTTTCCTAATGAGGGGGCCGAGGGACAGGCCCCCCTCTCCAGTAGGGCGCCTGTCCCAGGGCGGAGGAGACATGGATGGCGGGGTACTCTGGGGGCAGGGCTCGGCTTGGTGCACGGCGGGCAGCACTGCTGCCTGGCCTGGGGGCTCGGGGAGCGCCCCCTCCCCCTGCTGGGACTCCGGCCTGGGGCTGCCCCAATAGCTCCTGGGCCGGGAAGCAGAGGGGTCTCCTCTAAGAGCTGGTCAAGGGGAAAGGCCAAGGCTTCCCCCTTGCGCCCTGGCTCCCCCTGGGTAGCTAGCCCAGGTCCCTTGGGGGACAGGTGGGATTTTCTACCCAGTGACAGAGATTAAAACATTGACAGCCTCATGAAGTACAGTTGATCTCAGCTGAAAACACAGAGGGTTCGCAGGGGCAGTGGCATTTCCAGGGCAGAGGAGTTCCTCGAGGCGGCGCTCTGGGGGTTTTATACATACTCCTCTCCGGGTAGTCACTTCCCACCATCCCCAGAAACAGCCACCCCTGCGCACTTCATGGCACACCCGCCCCAGGTTACGCGGCGAGGTCCGCGTCTGCCTCCCTCCCACAGCAGCAACCTAACCCCGCAGCTGCCTTGCAAAACACCTTGAAAGACGTGACATGAGGAGAGCAAATCCACAGCGTTGCTGCATTCAGTTGCAGCCATCTTTGCTGCCAGGGCCGGCTCTAGGTTTTTTTGCCGCCCTAAGAAATGTGCCGCCCCAAGCACATGCTTGCTTTGCTGGTGCCTAGAGATGGTCCTGGGTTTAACATAAAGGGGTTTTTAAACCCTTTAGTTTAATGGCTGCAAACCCGTGGGGCTGCTCAGTTTTTGGTTTAGAGCAGCTTATTTCAGTTTAGCATCAACAGTTCCTAGTGACTTATGCTAAACCAGACTAAGCCCAGGTTCAACAGTAATCAGAAATGGCCCAGTAGCTCCTTTAGCTAAACTGGAACAATGTTCCCCTGCAGACTGGGCCTGAGTCACTTAGGCCTAAATGTGCAAACATGGCCACTACGTTTGGGTCCTTCTGCTTTTGGGTGCCCAGTCCCCAGGGCCTGTTTGTCAGGAGTGCCAGCCCCCCTGTTCCAAAATTTAGAAGTGCCAGCTGCAGCAGATACCCCTCCCGAAGGTGTACCCAGCTCCTGGCGAGTCCAGCTGGAACAACTTCCAGGTACGGAGCTCCACAGCCCAGCGCTTAGTGTCCTCTGGGCCCAGGTGGGAGCCTTGTCTCCCTGTTGTCAGCTGGCAGGGCTGTGAGCAGGTGGTGAGGGGTTTCGTGCTGCTGAAGTGCAGCTGTGATGGGGGAGGAAGGGACAATGGTGCTGTTGGTGGGGAAAATGGCCTTCAAGTGTCACTGGGTGTCAGGCTTGGGGGTTTGGGGCACCTGCCAGGCCTGCATGGGCAGGCTAAACCAGGCGCACATTTCAGGGTCCCAGAACTGTCAGCAGCAACCACCTGGACTCAGCCTCCAAGCCACCCACACCTTGAGCATCTTCCTCTCAGCCAGCTGCACTCTCATCTTCCTCCCCCTCAGTGACAAGTGTCACCCCTTCCCTCCTCCCTTCCCGAGTGACAGGCAGCACCCCTCTGCTCTCTCTCTCGTCACCATGCGTGGGGTCCCGTGTTCCCGTATTGCCAACAGCTCCCAGCGGCTCTCCTGGGGGTCAGTGCCTTGTGGATGGTGCAACATGTGGGGAGTTCCTGCTGCTGCCCAAAGCAATGCTCACACCCCAGAGTGCTCCCTGCAGGCTGATTTCTGTGGCATCATGGTGACACCTAGTGGCCAGTTAGGACAAGCCCATGGATGACCCTCTGGGGTGTAAGCACAATTCCCAGGGAGCTGCAGGGCTGTGCTGGCTTTCACTTGCCCTCGGCAGCGAGCCAACACCACCGTCCTCCTGCTTCCAGCTGGTGGCTAGAATCAAACCTCAGGTCCCCTCCTTCCTGCTGGCTTCTTTCAGCAATACCTCTGCAGGAAACGCACTTCCGGACACTTACTGGAGCTGTGTGGCAGCCCCTGGCCCCACTCGGTTGGGCCTGAGGCGAGCTGCATGGCTCGGTGCTGGCTCCAGAGTTTCCCAGGGCACAGAGCCTGTGGTTTGGGTCAGGCCTGGCTGGCTCTCATGCCAGTTTTTTACATTTCTGGCTCCTAAGGTCACTTGCCCTTCACTGCTCACCTGTCCCAGCTAAAGCTGTGCCCCTGTCACTGTGGCCTTGGCTACACTGGCGCTGTACAGTGCTGCAACTTGCTGCGCTCAGGGGTGTGAAAACGCCCCCCCCCCCCCGAGCGCAGCGAGCGCAGCACTGTAAAGCGCCAGTGTAATCAGAGCCTGCAGCGCTGCACGCTCGCTCGCAGCACTGCACGCTACTCCCCTCGGACAGGTGGAGTACATACAGCGCTGCGAGAGCTCTTGCGTGGCAGCGCTGGGAAGTCCTGAGTGTAGCCAAGGCCTGTGACAAAGCAACAGTAACCACGGCAATTACACCCAAAGAGAGGCCAATGTGAGATCATCTGTCTGGAGGGGGCGGTGCAGGTGCAGCTCAAGGTCAGAGTGCCCTTAGCAGGCAAAAATACTGATCTGATGCAAACACACCAGCTGGTGAATTGTGCTGGGGGCTGAACTCATGATGGCACCTCACTGAGAACATCCCCACTGCACCATTCATAGGCTGGATCATGTTATACCTGGAGAAGCAGAGGCAAAGCGAACAGCTTACTCAGTAATTCACTGCCACAGCCGGACCCAACACCCCAGGCTCCCGGTGCCTCGGGTGGCACCTTGTGCGCTGCCGCCCTCAGCAGAGGGGAGCTCAGTCTGAAAGGAAGGAAAGGTGGGCGCAGACTGTAGCCCAGATCTGTACCCCCATGAAAGCACGGACCTGGAGGTGATTCCAGACAGCCAGCGTCAGCCCCAGCCTTGCAAGCGCTCACTGCTCATTGCAGAGCTGGGATAAGGCCCGTCAGCCTGACTCTTTTGCCATGCAGGGTCAGTGGTGCCGTAATAAACCAACAGCTGCACAAGCCTGAGCAGGGCCGCATTTAGGCCGATTCCCCCTATTCCCCCAAATCGGGCCCCGCGCCTAAGAGGGCCTCGTGCCCTAAAGAAGAGTGCCTAACTTAAGCGTCTTTTAAACTTTTTTACTCACCTGGTGGCAGTCCGGGTCTTCATCGGCACGTCGGCAGTGGGTCCTTCACTCGCTCCGGGTCGCACGCAGTGATAAGCTGCCAAAAATTTAACAACCGGTTCCCTCCTCACCCCACGAGGGGGTTGTGTGGCCCGCCCCCAGGGACTCCTGCCTCATCCATCCTTCTATGTTCCTTGATGCCCCTCCCCCCCCGGGACCCCTGTCCCATCCAACCACCCCTTCTCTCTGTCCCCTGACTGCTCCAGGAACCCCTGCCCCTGACTGCCTCCCACCACCCCATCCAACCCCTGCTCCTTCCTGACTGCCCCCCCGGGACCCTTGCCCCCATTCAATCCCCCTGTTCCCTGCCCTCTGACTGCCCCGACCCCTATCTAACCTCCCCCACCACCCTGAACTCCCCTACCCTCTATCCAACACCCGCTCCCTGTCCCCTTACTGCGCTGCCTGGAGGTGGCTGGTGCGGCTGGAGCCGGGGCAGGGCCGGGCCCAGGCCGCGCGGCTGGAGCCGAGCCGGGCGGCGCAGCGCCTGGAGCCGGGCAGTGCTTGCTTCTCAGCCCTCCCAGGCTTCCCGCATGAACAGCTGATTCACAGGAAGCAGGGTGGGGAGGAGAAGCAGGGCAGAGCGTTCAGGGGAGGAGGCGGAGCAAAGGTGAGCTGGGGCTGGGGGCGGGGAGCTGCCAGAGCTTTACCTTTTGTTAAATTTAAAAGCCCTTTTAGAACCAGTTGCCCAGCGGGACAACCAGTTCTAAAAGGGCTTCTAAATTTAACAACCAGTTCCCGCGAACCAGTGCGAACCAGCTCCAGCTCACCACTGGTCGCACGCACCAGTGCCCCAAATACAGAAGTAAAATAACCTCTTTACTCCTACTTGAGATTATTCCTGTTTATGCATCCTAGGATGGCATTAGCCCTTTTGCCCACAGCATCACATATGCAGCTGATTTTCCGCCATGACCCCCAACTCCTTCTTAGAGTCACTGTTTCCCAGGATGGAGCCCCCACATCCTGTCAGTGTGGCCTATGTTGGTTCCTAGATGTGTGACTTTACATTTAGTCACATTAAAACACATGTTGTTTGCTTGTGCCGAACTTACCGAGTGATCCTGATCGCTCTGTATCACTGACCTGTCCTCTTCATTATATACCACCCCCCAATTTTGGTGTCATCGGCAAACTTTATCAGTAATGATTTTATGTTTTCTTACAGGTCATTGATAAAACTTTAAATAGGGTAAGGCCAAGAACTGATCACGGCACGACCCCACTAGAAACACCTCCTCTTGATGATGATTCCCCACCTTGCAAATGACATGTGGAGATCTATCAGTTAGCCAGCTTTTAATCCATGTAACATGTGCCATGTTGATTTGATATCTTTCTAGTTTTTTTAATCGCAATGTTGTGCAGCACCAAGTCAAACGCCTGACAGAAGTCTGTCTCATATGTCACCACTACTGCCTTTATTGGCCAAACTTGTCATCTCAACAGATGTGAGTCTTGTTTGGTTTCTTGTATGCCTTAAGCATGGAGAAGGTGCCAGCCTGGCATCTCTGGAGATGAACAGCCTTGGTTTAGGCACAGTACAGGACCTGCCCTGGTACCACGAGCTTCCCAGCACTGCCCTGCCAGTGTCCCTCAGGCTGAGCTGAAGGCAGCACTCCCAGGAGTGAGGGAGAGGGCAGGCTCCATGGGCAACACTGTCGGCCATTAGTACCACTTAGGGGGGATGGCTGGTCTGTGATATATTCATGAGTCCTGGGAACCACCCTGAGACACCTCGTTCCTTTCCCATAGGGCACCCCAAGAGCTACGGGGCAACGTGTGTGTGCTCCATCAGCTACAGGGGAGGAGACTGGTGGGTTAGTCTGAGCAACATCTTCCTGATCTTGGCCTGCCTGTCAGGAAACCCCGGGAGACGCTTTGGCCAAAGACTGTGAAAGAGACCACTAAAGAGACCATGACTTTGGGAATAGCTTGGCTGCAGGGAGAAACCATCTGGCTGGAAGAGCCCTGGGCTTCAGGAGCTACCCCCAAACATGAGGCGCTGGCGGAGAGCGGCCAAAAGACAAATGACAGTCCAGAGAGGGAGTGGCCGGAGGGTGGGGAGCGTGGAGGGAAGGAAAGCGAGAGAGGCAGTCTGGGAAGAGATCAGGTGAAAGGGAAAGAGACACAATCTCGCTTTGCTGACTTGCAGGCAGGGATCAACCCAGCAGGGCCGGCTTTAGGCCGATTCAGCCGATTCGGCTGAATTGGGCCCCGCGCCAAGAGGGCCCCACGCTGCAGCTGTCCGCCCCGCCCCCAGCTCACTTCCCCGGCCCCTCCTCCCCTCCCCTGAACGCTCCGCCCCCTCCCCTGCTTCCCGCGAATCAGGGCCGGCTCTAGGCACCAGCAAAGCATGCAGCTGCTTGGGGTGGTACATTTGCAGGGGCAGCAGGGATCCACCATGGGAGCTGAGAACCAACAAGGGGCCCTGGGAGCTGTAGTTCCTTGGTTAGCTCCCTGCCTATAGAGCCAGCCCTGGAGCAGGGAAAGAACTACATTTCCCAGCATTCCCTTGGCAGCTATCAACAGGAAAGGGAGTGGAGGGAGTGAGGTAGCTGAGACCTCATGCTGCAGCTTGCTGTGAATGGAGAGATCACTGCTAGAAAGGGGTGGCACTGTGAATGGTAGAGTTACCATATTTTAACATTCAAAAAAGAGGACACTCCACCCTCTGCCCCCTATCTACTCCCTCCCACTTCCCACCTCCCACAGAACCTCCAACCCATCCAAACCCCCTCCCCCCCGCTCCTTGTCCCCTCATCGCCCCCTCCCAGGACTCCTGCCCCTAACTGCCCCCCAGGATCCCTGACTGCCCCCCCCAGAACCCCTGACCCATCTAACCCCCCAGCTCCCTGCCCCTGACTGCCCCCCCCGAACCTCCACCCCATCCAACCCCTCCTGCTCCCTGTCCCCTGACTGCCCCGACCCCTCTCCACACCCCCGCCAACCCCCCGACCCATCCAACCCCCCCTGCTCCCTGTCCCTTGACATGTTGATCCCGGGATCCCTTGCCCCTTCTCCAACCCCTTGGCCTCCTTTCCGTGCCACTCAGACCAGCGTGTCTGGCTCCACGTGGAGCCAGACACGCTGCTGCGCTCCCACGTGGACCGCACAGCCCCGTCCCCCCAGAGTGCTGCCGGCGTGGCGCACTGAGGCTGCAGGGGAGGGGGGGAGCAGAGGAGGAGGCCTGGTTGCTGGAGGCCCCAATGCAAGCAGCTCAATCCGTCCGGGCTGCAATGTCAGCCGCGCCGCGCTCTGCATTGGGAGGGAAATCCCAGACCTTTTGAGAGTTTTACAAATTCCTCCCCGGCGGCTATTTAAAACCCAAAAAGCCAGACATGTCTGTGAAAATACAGATCTATGGTAGGTAACCGTAGAACAGGGAACAAGTATGTCCAAGGAGTAGAAGGCTTTGGCCCAGATATCCCCTTCAGAAGACATCCCCAGACTGGATTAGGGATACTGGTGTGACCTCACCTTGCAGCCCCCAAAAAAAGAATTGGGTGGACTAAATGGACAGTGCACCTATCTCTCTGAAGCCTAGCAAGGGAGGTACGTGGATCCCACTAGAATTTAAAATGAAAAGTAAGGGAGGGGAGGCTCTACTAGAGGACCTGGGCAGCTTTAGATACAGTACCAGGAATGTAGGAGGATTTCCGCTTCTGAGCCATGTGTTGCCAGCACAGGTGTGCTCGAGGACAGCAACAGTGGGTTCGTTGCCCGGTGTGCTTCGTGTCAATGAACACACCAGGTGGTGAAGCAAGCAAAGTTTATTTGAGATCTCAAAGCGGTGCAAGGAGACTGGCACGTCTCAAATCAAGCACATTAACAGAAACAGCTTTTCTTCTTTTATACATTTTGCAGTCAAGCCTCATACCCCCCCCCCCTACCCCCTCCCCTTCCCCCCCCCCACCCATTCCCCTCTCTCTCTACCCCTCCCATCCCTGGTAACAATTACTAGGCAAATAGCATTACATTTAAGCAGTTAGATTAGGTTGGCAGCTATAAATTCAGCTCGTTAGTAAGTCTCCTTGAATTACTATCTTGTCCCTTTCCTTTGATTTACTATCTTTCCTTCGGCCAGAGGTATGCAGGCCTCATTATTACCGCTTGGTACTGGTAAGGGGGGTTACCACTGATAGCAGGCTGCTTACACATTCCACTTGCACCTGGCTTTTGAGGTTGATTAGAGTTTAAACATGGAAGGAGTTTGGTTCAGGCCTAGTGCAGGAAGGCTTCATTGACACTTGTGATTTTCCACCTTCCTGAGTCACCTAGGGTGATGGTAATGCCTGGTGATGTCAACAACTCCCTCCTTTGAGAATACTCAACAAGCTTTTGGCTGAGTTTTCTCATATTCTGTGGACAAGATATGATTAAGTGCTATGAAGCTGGGGTTTTCAATGGGAGAGTATGCTGGGATTTCTGGGGAACGGGGGGCACAAAGCTTACGGAGGAGCATCTTAAAACAAGCAATCAGGAGGAGGGTGACCAAGCACAGTACCACACCTGTGAGGAGGAGACGCACAAGACCATTTCCCAGTCCTCCTAGGTTGGGCAACCAACTCCAAAGGGAATCGAAACCTGTGGGTTCCCTTTCCTGGGCCTTCCACTGCTCAAAAGCCTGTTCGGCTGACAGGATGTGTTTGTTAATGTCCTGTGAGTTTTCTGGGACATAAGTACAACATTCACTCCCAATAAGGGCACACACCCCGCCCTGGGAGGCTAAAACATAATCTAAGGCCTGTCTGTTTTGCAGGGACAGCAGCCGGAGCTCGTAAAGCTCTGAGTTAAGGCTTTTCTCTATGGCCAAGGTTTTATTGGAGAACTTGGTGAGAAACACAGAGAGCCTGCGATAAAATTGGGTTAGCCGTCCTACCCCATAGGATGGGAGGAGGATCATACCCAACCTGTCTCCTTCTGTAATGGGCTCTGGGGTGGCATACAAAGATCTACGCTGCCTGGGGCGGCCAGGGGGTAGACTAGGGAGAACACGAAGGGGAGGGGCAAGATATCCTAGATAGCAGCTCCCATACCACCAATGCGGTAGCCACTTATAGGCAGAAATTCCGCAAATGTAAAAGGAGTGGCCATTTCCTACCAAACCATTATAACCTCGGCGCCACCTATTTGTTTCTTTGTCACTAAAAGTTGCGAACCGGACTGCAGAGTTGGATTTGCCATTAACATAGACAGGGACAGAAGCATCACTGTCAGGGGATAAATAATACTGCCAGGTGCTATTCCCAGCGGACCAGGTGTGATTGCTGGACTTGAACTGTCGATAGCACACCAACCCGGGGGCCATTGACCTAATAGGGGAAGGGATCTGCGTTGAGTTGGCCCGCGGCTCCCAAGGGTCGTCCCTTAATGCATACTGGGATTCAATGGTACAGTTTTGTGACAAGGGGGTACCCGAGGTGTTTCTTCCCCTACTGAACCATCCCCAACAGATATATGACCAATTCTGGGGAACTGCCCTCCAGGGTAACCCTGCTGCGTGGTGCGGGACTTGGGAGCATACCCAGCAGTTAGAGAGGTTGAACTCTTGGGCAAAGCAAACCTTCAAGGATTCATACGTGTTTGTTTCCAAGTTAGTAGGGATCCCTTTCCATCCCGCATGTGGTTGGGGGGAAACGGGAGGTAACGAGAGGAGTGTCCCTATGGCAAAGAGTACCACTGTGGCAGACCCTGGACCTGTTTCCATGCTGGGCAGGTGACCCTAGGGCCTAACAATTACAATTCCCCAAATACCCACAAAATAACAATTACCAATAGCAGACAAACTGAAAGCAAAAGGGACCAGGCCACCAGGTTAGGCCGGCCCTGTGAAAATAAACACAGCCAACACTCAGAGTCTCGTGGGGAGAGCGCTGTGACTGTCCAAAGAGATCACAGGGCATCCCTAGCAGGCCTTATTGTCTTTTGAACAACAGTTTTAGTCCCAGATCGTCGCTGGCAGTCTTCTCTGCAGGCTGGACGGTCCACCGTTCAGGAGCGGGCACTGCTTTTAGACGAGAGTGATGGATCCAGTTCTTGTGTCCCTCAACCTTTGCTGCTGTATGGGAGACCAGCAGGACGGTGTGGGGTCCCTTCCACTTCTCTTGGAGAGGCTCGTCCTTCCAGCTCCGAATGAGTACGGAGTCACCTGGCTGCAAGGAGTGGATCAGGGCATCCAGCGGGAGAGGCTGCAAATCTTTGGTATACCTGTGGAGAGAACAAAGAACAGCAGACAGAGAGCACATGTACTGAGATAAGAAACCACAGCCTACCTCCCACTCCCCTGCCAGAACCGGTGTACCGTTCATAGGCCATGCCCTTCCAAACATAATCTTGAAGGGACTGAGCCCTAACCTGCCCTTTGGGAGAGCACGAATGCAGAGCAAAACAAGGGGTAGAGCATCAGGCCACTTAAGGGAAGCCTCTTGGCAGACCTTTGAGAGGTGCCGCTTAAGTGTCTGATTTGTGCATTCCACTACCCCACTGGCCTGCGGTCGCCATGGAGTGTGGAGCTTCCAGGGGATTTGCAGGGCATCCGATATCTTCTGAACAACTTGGGATGTGAAGTGTGTTCCATTGTCAGATTCCATCCACTGGGGGAGTCCGAAGCGAGGAATGATCTCCTTAACAAACTTAAGAGCCACCGTCCCCAGGAACTGACAGTCCCCAGGAACAATGGGGAGAGGCCAATGCTCCAGATCAGCCTGATTGACAGGGCGGGCAGCTAATCAGAGAGTCAGGAGGCCGGGGGGGTCCCGTCCTCCGTGTGAACTGGAATGGCCTGAGTCAGACAGAGTGGGGCCGAGCTAAGGAGAGAGCAGGGGTCCGAGCTGAGCTGCTGGGAGCAGAGCTGCAGCCCCAAAGCCAGAGCACGGCCCAGAGAGAGCAGAGCTGCCCTGGGAGCAGAGCTGCAGCCACCAGAGCCAGAGGGGCCAGACAAGCAGCCAGGAAGCAGGTCAGAGCTGGGAGCAGAGTCACAGAAGCAGCCTGCAGAGCAGAGCTGTCCTGGGGGCAGAGCTGCAGCAACCAGAGCCAGAGAGGCCAGACAAGCAGCCCAGGGAGCTGAAGGCAGAGCAGCAGCAGCAGCCGTGCTGAGGCCGAGTGGAGCTGGAGCCGAGGCTGGAGCAGTCCGGAGCTGGGGCTGGAGCAGTCCGGAGCCGTGTGCAGTCCGAGTGTGGTGAGCAGCTGGGGAGTGCGAGGGGGACCCTGGGCAGTGGGCCCAGCACAAGGAGACGCCTCAGCCAAGAGGCTCTGCAGGCCAGACTTGCAGGGGGATCATAACCCCGACCGGGCAGGGGCGACGCTGGGAAGAAGGGTCCTGCCACCTAGAGCCTGAGAGCGTGTGGCCACCGCCAGAGCAAGTGTCCAACCCACAGCGTCCCTGCAGCACAGACAGGGCCTGAGAACGAGCCTGGGACCTACAAGGAACAGACTGAACTGCCCTGACGTTCCAGAGACACTGTTTGTACTGTTCCCTGCCACAGAGTGGGGTGATGTTTTCCTTTAACCTTTCCCATTTTTCCTTATTCTTTTTTAAAATTAATTGTTAATTAAACAACTTGTATTTGCTTTAAATTGTATGAAATGATCAGTGGGTCAGGGAGGTGCCCAGTGCAAACAGAGTACCCCAGAGTGGGGACACCCTAGCCCCTGTCCTGGGTGACCACAGCAGGGTTGGGGGTCGAGCCCCCCAGGAATCCTGGGCCCAGCCTTGTCGGGGTTTACGAGGACACTGCCAGACAGGAGAGTGGAAGGGGCGTCCTCAAGGGCAGGGAGGCCTCTGGGTAAAGGAAGTGGGAGCGAGGACTCGGATCCTTTCGCTAGCCCACTTCACCGGGGTAGTGCAGAAGCCAGGAAAGTTCCCCACAATAGCGGGACCATTCCCCCGCTTACATGGGGTAGGCTCCAGAGTGGCTGGTGGCACTGACACTCCTGGTCGAGGGTTGTTCTTTTGGCAGACTAGGCATTCAGCCTGCACCTGGGAGGCCAGAGGCCTAAGTCCAGAGGTTAGAAAATATTTATTCATAAGCTGGGAAAGAGCCTCCCTGCCTGCGTGGGTAGACTGATGTAGTTTTTGTAGTACTGGTCCTAGTAGATTCCTTGGTAGGAGGATTTTTCCTTCCGTGGAGTGGAGCCATCCCTCCTTTTCCTGTAGCCTAAGTGTGTTGGCTAGGTTCCTTTCTTCGTGAGAGTACTGAGGGGTCGGGAGCTCCCCACTGATGGGATGAGGGCATGCATATGGGCATCTTCAGCTTCCTGTGGTTCCAGGGTAGCAGCTCGCTTGGCCTCTCTGTCCACCCTGGCATTACCCTTAGCCACATCTTGATCTTCTCTTTGATGAGCCTTGCAGTGCATCACTGCTACCGCTGAGGGGAGTTGTACCGCTTCTAAAAGCCGGAGAATTTGAAGCCCATGTTTGACTGGAGAACCTTGGGCTGTCAGCATTCCTCTTTGCTTCCACAGACCGGCATGAGCGTGTAGTACTCCAAAGGCATATCTGGAATCAGTAAAAATGTTAACTCTTTTCCCTTTTGACAGTTCAAGTGCACGGGTTAAGGCTACCAATTCAGCCAGCTGGGCTGATGTCCCAGCAGGTAAACCCTCTGCTTCCACGGTTTCGTGGAGAGATACAATAGCATAGCCTGTCCTCCTTTGTCCGTTTACAACTGTACTACTGCCGTCAGTATACTACTCAGAATCAGCATTAGGGAGGGGTTGATCTTTTAAGTCTGGGCAGCTGGAGTATTGGACATCTATGATCTCCAAACAGTCGTGTTCCTGCTCCTCTGTCTCCGGTAACAGGGTGGCTGGATTAAGGGAGGGACAGGTCTGTAGGGTAACTTCAGGATTTTCTACAAGTTTTGCCTGATACCGAGCAACCCGAGCCTGTGTAAGCCAGAGACCACCCTTAGTATCCAGCAGGGCTTGAACCATATGGGGAGTATACACTTGCACAATTCCCCCCAGTGTCAGTTTCTCAGCTTCCCCAAGCACTAGGGCACTTGCTGCGACTGCCCACAAGCATGCCGGCCACCCCTTAGCAACTTGATCCAGTTGTTTAGAGAAATATGCCACGGGACGTTTCCAGGAGCCTAGTAACTGAGTAAGCACTCCCAGAGCCACCCCTCTCCGTTCATGCACATACAGTTGGAATGGCTTAGCTAGGTCCGGCAGGTCTAGAGCTGGGGCTTCCATCGGTTTCCTTTTTAAGATTTTAAATGCCCTGTCCGCTTCTGGGGACCAGTGAAAAAGGGGTCATGATCCGCTCCCTTAACACATTCATACAAGGGTTTAGCCCACAGTCCAAACTCTGGGATCCATATTCTGCAGAAGCCTGCCATCCCCAGAAACGCCCTGAGTTGTTTATGATTGCTTGGAATAGGAATTTGACAGATAGCTTCCTTTCTTTCACTTGAAAGCTGAGGTTCCCCCTGCCTGATGTAAAATCCTAAATACCGTACTTCTGAGAGAGCAATCTGAGTCTTGCTTTTAGCTACCCTGTATCCTCTGAGTCCAACAAAGTTCAGGAGGCTCACAGTGGCTTTAAGGCAAGGGGTGAGACCCACAGCAGCAATCAACAAGTCATCCACATATTGCAGGAGGAGGAGGACCCTGTCCTCATTGTCCCACTCCTCCAAGTCTCTGGCCAAAGCCTGGCCGAACAGAGTGGGGGAATTTTTAAATCCCTGGGCCAGCACTGTCCAACAAAGCTGCTTTTTAACCCTTCTGTTGTCCTCCCACTCGAAGGAGAAAATCTCCTGAGACTGGGTGTCAACCGGAATCGTGAAGAAAGCATCCTTCAAATCCAGGACAGAAAAATGGGTGTACTGCTCCCCTATAGAGGCCAACAGTGTATACGGGTTTGGAACAAGGGGGTGCAGAGTCTTAACCCGCTCATTAACTGCCCTCAGGTCCTGAACTAGCTGGTATGTGCCATTGGGCTTTTGCACGGGCAGAATGGGGGTGTTCCAAGCTGACTGGCATTCTCGTAGTACACCGAACTCAAGGAACCGATCTATAGTCTCTTGCAGTCCCTCTCTGGCTTCCCTCTTAATCGGATACTGTTTGATTTGCACTGGGCTTTTTCCTGGGAGAAGCTGAATATGAACAGGGGTCTGACGGGTTGCCTTCCCTGGAATCCCTGATGCCCATACCAAAGGAAAAACCCGCCTTTCCCACTGGCTCCATTCTGGGGCTTGCATGGCTGAGGGCTCAGTTGCAAGAGACATTATCCAGGCATTCTCTGGGGGTAAGGGGGGGTTATTTCATATTGGGTGAAATGCAGGATGGCATCTAAGCGACAAAGCAGGTCCCGTCCCAGTAGAGGCGTTGGACAATCGGGGAGGTAAACCAGTCTGTGAGATAGAGTTCTGTTTCCAAAGCACATTACGCTGGGGCATATACTGGGCACTTAGTTCCTTTCCCTGTGGCTCCCACCACAGTGAGGGAATCTGCCACAGGCAGCTGCAGGGGTTGGTTTACAGCAGTTCGTGCAGCTCCAGAATCTATTAAAAAGTCTATGTCTGAATCTCCCACCCGCATTTTTACTCGGGGTTCCGGGGGCAGGATAGTCCGTCTCCCCTGACACCCTATTCTTGGTCCGCTGCCATCATAGGGGTACCTTCCCTTTCGGGGCACTCATTTTTCCAATGTCCCTCCTTTCGGCATCTGGCACACTGGTTGCGACCCAGATGCCTTTCCTGTGAGCCAGGGCGCCCACGTCCACGTCTTCTCATTCCCCGGCCCCTTCCACCTTCCTGAAACTTTCCCCTGCCACCAGCCTGTACTGCTGCAACCATAATTTTCGCTTGCCTCCTTTCCTTTTCTCCCTCCCTAAGGCTGGGACTTGAAGCTAAGGCAGACCAGGCACTCCAGGCAGAAGGTGTGGCGGCACGGCAGCACCTTGGGGGTGTGTGAGGCATTGTTGTAATGATTAAAGCAGGCTGCACATTCCACCTCAGGGGCTGGCTCCTCCAAGGAGCCCATGGCAGCTGGTCCTGCCTGCGGCACAGACAGCCAGAAGATGCATTAACACAGGCTCCAAGCAGCCCCTGCCAAGAACAGCTGTGAGATTAGCATGGCCCATGAGACACCCAGCCCCGGGAACCCATAGTGAGGGGCCCAGTGCAGACTCTACCAGCCTCTTCCCTCCTTGTGTGGCTGCACTAGGGTTGCTTACTGCATGCTGTGCTGCGCACGGGCAGGTCACTCTGGGAATTACCCCCTGTCATCCACCCCATGGCGCTGGCTACAGCCCATGTGCCTCACAGCACAGGCTACAACCCATCCCCCCCACTGCCCCGGCTACAGCCCATCCACCCCATGGTGCTGGCTACAGCCCTCCACCCCACAGTGCTGGCTACAGCCCATCCAACCCCACAGTGCTTGCTACAGCCCATCCAACCCCACAGCACTGGCTACAGCCCATCTACCCCATAGTGCTGGCTAGAGTCCATCTATCTCCCGGCGCTGGCTACAGCCCATCTACCCCACAGCGCTGGCTACAGCCCATCCACCCCACAGCACTAGCTACAGCCCATCCATCCCATAGTTGTCCAGGAGTCAGTGACCCACCATTGGCTAGTTGAAACCTGGCTAATTTAAACCCCTCCCCCCTACATCTGCCACTGTCTGTGCTCTCTGTTAGGCGCCACCAACGTGCTTAGCTGAACCATTCGCTCTGACTCTTCACATGTGTGATCAGCCCCAGGGTCCAGTTCTGAATCGAGCAGCCCTTTTAAGAGGACAAAGCACTGGGTGAACAGCAAAGGATGACCCAGGAACAGCTTGTTCTTTGATACTATTGCATGAATCTTTCAGTATTTCATTCTCTTTCCATCTGGTTCTTACACCGGGCCCATCACCATGGTACTTGAGTACCTGGCTAGGGGAACATTGGCACAGAACAGACATTGCCGCCATATAATTTCTTCATGAGTCTATTTGGTCCTTATTCAACCAGCTCTGGTGCTGAATATGTATAGGAACAATTAGGCTATAGCAAGGCGTTATGCCTGGGAGTTCTAGCTGTTAATCAGGAACAGACCATCGTACTCTGGAAGGGTTACACTTACAGAGCTGCTTTAATTCGGATTGAGAGCTCCTCGGGGCAGGGCCCAGCTTTCTGGTTTGGGTTTGTCCAGCACCTAGCACGTTGGGGGGGGAGGAGGTTGCTCAATGGCTGGGACTCCTGGATGCTCCAGTAACACCACTAACAACAACTAAACCAATGCAGGAGTGGCTTTTGGAAAATGCTGTTTGTTTAATAGCCAATGATCAGGAAGGCTGCCCGGTGCGCACTGCACACTGCATTATGGCAGGGGTGTGCTTGGATGCTGAGCACACTCCTCCTGGATTGCTATGCACTAACGCAGTCACATGAACTTTGCAAACAGTTGTAAGGGGAGAAAGCAGGTGAAGCACCATGCTAGGAACCCTCTAACTTCTCCCAGAGAGTCACTACTTCAGCGTATTTCACCTTGATATCAGCAAGGTGAGTAACAACCCTGGGCAGCTTCTGATTTCTTATTTCAGCTTTTTTCTTTCCCTGGATTTTGTTCTGAAGACCAATGACAGACTCAGTAACTTCTTACCCATAGGGTGCCAAGCAGGCTGCAGTGTCCAAGCAGAGCGTCCTCAGGCTGGGGAGCCAGCAGAAGTTCAGCCCTCCCCAAAGGATCAACCCTACCTTCTCTGAACTGACTAAAGCTAGCAAGCTTTACTGACAGCAAGCTAGGTGTGCCAGGAAATAAGAGGGGAATGCTTTGCTACAGGAAGTTAGCCATGCAAACCAGCACATGTACATGGGCAGCCTGCACAGGCACAGCCGGGCCACACAGACAGACCAGGACTACCCTGGACATTGTGAAGCTGCTTCACAAAGTGGGAATTTTCAGTAATATTTTTATGACCCTGATGTGTGCCTCAGTTTCCCCTATCTGCTGTATTGTTACCCAGTGGGTAGAAAAGGACTGTTTGCTTTCGGTGCAGGCTGGGAGACATGGGTGTGAATGGTGCCTAGATGACCTGAGCCAGGCATCATCATTAAAAAGGACTGGACGAGGCCAACCCCATCTCAATGGAGAATCTGAAAGACAACAGCAAAGCCAATCACCAGCACATTGACATCTAGCAAGCAAGGCCCGGGGGAGATGGATTTCCCCACCTCTTAGCAGGGAAACTGAGCACAGTCCCCAGCTGGAGAACAAAGGGGTGGGGAGGTGTGAGATGGGGGATAAGCGTTGGCTGCTGGAAGGCGTCAGGGCTCTCACCCAGGAACAAACCCAGGAGGTCAGACGGAGAGAGAGAGTGGGAGCTTGAACAGTTCACTACGACTTGGCTGGACTCTGGGCTGACCAGAATGGTCTGTGCTTTAACCTTCAGTTCTCTCTGCCAACCTAAGGACTTCCCATGCTGTGTTCCAGCTGACTAATAAACCCACCCGCCATAGGCGCTGACTTTACCCGGTGCCAGTGGGTGCTCATGCCCCCCGGCCCCGCTCCTTCCCTGCCCCATTCCAACCCCTTTCCCAAATCCCCAGCCCCGCCTCCTCCCCCAGGTGCGCCACATTTCCCGGGGGAGGAGGCGAAGCGGAGGCGAGCTGGGGCAGGGAGGGAGTGTGCAGGGGAGGGCCACAGAAAGTAACCCGGAGGTGGGGTGCAGAGGAACCGCTCCCCGCCCCAGCTCATCTCAGCTCCGCCTCTGCCTCCTCCCCTGAGCAGGCTGCCACTCCGCTTCTCCCTCCTCCCTCCCAGGCTTGCTGTGTGAAACAGCTATTTCGCGGCAAGCCTGGGAGGGGGGAGAAGCGGAGCGGCGGCAGCACGCTCAGGGGAGGAGGCGGAGCGGAGGTGAGCTGGGGTGGGGAGCTGCCGGTGGGTACAGAGCACTCACCAATTTTTTCCCGTGGGTGCTCCAGCCCCGGAGCATCCACGGAGTCGGCGCCTGTGGACAGCGCTGTCTGAGTGTCACTGCAAATGCTGGGTGAAGTGCACCAGTCTCTGGAGAGTGAACATGTCTCTATTTCGGAGTCACTGGAATCGCTGGGCAGAACTCACAGGGTGAAGCAGGAGGGCTGGGGCCCCAGAGATTCAGTCTCAGGAGGCGATGAGTCTGTGTGGCCTGCCATGGAGGGAGAGTGAGCCCGGCTGGGGGTCTGGCACACCGAAGGGGTTCCTCCTAGAGCTGTCCCAGTGCTGTGGACGTTGCACTGATTCTGTGGATCCTACTATATGTTCCATTCTATGCATCCAATGAAGTGGGTTTTAGCCCACGAAAGCTTATGCTTAAATAAATTCGTTAGTCTCTAAGGTGCTGTTCTTTTTGTGGATCTGTGACACCTGTGCTCCCAGCGCAGGGTGAAAGGGAGGTGGCGACGGGATGGGCGGGGTGGCAATCAGGCATGCCAGTGATGTTTGGGTTACTAGGCCTGCCTGAGCCAGAGTTCTTCCATGTTTAAACTTTGTCCTTCCATGTTTAACTCTAATCGACCTTAACAACCAAAGACAGGAATTGGAATGTGTAAACAGCCAGTTAGCAATTACGACCTTGCTCATAGTAGGTACCAAACAGTAATGATGAGGTTTGCATGTTTCTAGCTGGGGAAGGGGTAATAAACTAAGGGTAAACAGGACCAAATAACTGTTTAGGGAGAAGTTACTAACAAGCTAGATTTATAGCCCTAGAATGATTTAGTTGCTTAAATGTATAAACATGCCTTCGGTAGAGAGGGGAGGGGGAGTAGAGGAGGGGTGGTAGAGAAGGGGGGCTTAGTTGTAAAATGTATAAAGAAGAGAGAAACTGTTTTTGCTGGTGTGCTCGATTTGAGACTTGCCTGTCTCCTTGCACCACTTTGAGATCTCAAATAAACTTTGATTGTTTCTCCACCCCGGTATGTTTATTGGCGTGAAGCACTCCGGGCACCGAACCCCACTGTTGCTGTCCTCGGGCCCCTGTGCGGGCAACAGTCTTGGTGTCCCTGGGTGGGCTCGAGGCTGAAATTTAGCCTTGCCCGGATCCCTCCTGGCGACCAACGGATTACGGCGACGACCGACGCCCAGCGCGCACCGGTGACTTCATCGGGGGCCTCGGCGGAGACGTGATTTGGTCGACCCCAGAGGGCACAACGGTGCAACGCGCTTGATTAGTGGAGAAACAGCTGCGGGCGACGGTGCAGAACCGGACCCTTGGATAAGGTAGGAACAGTCCAGTGGGGACTTTACCTGTTTTGACCTGGGGACGCCCAGTGTCTCCCTAGAGTATGGGGCAGGGACACAGTACTGCAGGCAGGGCAAGGTGTACGCCCTTAGAATGCATTCTGGTGAACTGGAAAGTGTTTGGATCGGATCCGTTGATTAAAAGTAAATTAAAAAGATTCTGTACAGTAGACTGGCTTCAATATCAGCTAGAGGACCAGGAAAGGTGGCCACCGGAGGGATCACTTAATTATAATACGATCCTTCAATTGCTTTTGTTTTGTCAGCGTACGGGTAAATGGAATGAACATATGTATGTACAGTTGTTTATGTTGTTAAGAGATAGATCAGATCTTTTGCAAAAGTGTAATTTGACTCCGACAGGTTCGGTAGTAACTATTGTTAGTCCTCAGAACCCCACACCCCCCCGGTTGTAATGGCAGAGTCGGTGTCCCCTTCGGCTCCAACACCCCCACCGTATAAAGATAGGGTGCCTCAGGTCCCAGAGATTGCCCCCTCGGTGGGATTCTATCCATTGATTACTGAGACTCGGATAGCCCGTCCTGGAACAGACAATCGCCCAGCCACTACAATGCAGGTTTATACCCAGGTGCCTTTTAACCCAGTGGACCTAGCAGCTTTTAAGGCACAGGCAGGGGAATCCAAGCAAGTTTATCTCGGTCTTTGAAGGGTGTCTGGCTAGACGTAAGCCTGACTGGGATGACTGTAATGTCCTTATGCGGACCCTGCTGTCTGAGGTGGAGCGTAATCAGGTTGTGTCTAAGGCACGAGAGGAGGCACAGCTTAGACATGAGGCAAACGCAGCAAACGTTCCTGTTGCTGCAGTTCAGGTCCCGACAGCAGACCCCCGGTGGAATCCCAACGTGCCGGCAGATCTCACCTGTCTCACTGTATACAAGGAGCTCCTATTACATGGTCTCCGACACTCAGCTGTCCGACATAACAATTGGGCTAAGCCGTATGAGCTAGTACAGGAGCCACAAGAGAGTCCGGTTGCTTTTCTGCAGCGTATTCGGGATACCATCAGGCAAACTACTAATGCAAACCCTGATGATCAGGCTACTGAGGCAATTATAAAGGGCATCTTTACCAGCCGTGCCGCCCCTGATATTAAAAGGAAACTGCAGAAAAAGGAGGATTTGATGGGCATGACCATGGCACAGATTCTGGAAACTGCAAACAGGGCTTACAGCCTTAGGGAGGGAGAAAAGGAAAAGAGGCAAGTGAAAATGATGGTTGCAGCAGTACAGGCTGGTGGCAGGGGAAGATTTCAGGAAGGCGGAAGGGGCCGGGGAATGAGAGGACGTGGGCGTGGGTACCCTGGCACACAGGAAAGGCGTCTGGGTCGCAACCAGTGTGCCATGTGCCGAAAGGAGGGACATTGGAAAAATGAGTGTCCCGAAATGGAAGGTACCCCTATGATGGCAGCAGAAGATCAAGAATAGGGTGTCAGGGGAGACAGACTATCCTGCCCCCGGAACCCCGAGTAAAAATGCGGGTGGGAGATTCAGACATAGACTTTTTAATAGACTCTGGAGCTGCACGAACTGCTGTAAACCAACCCCTGCAGCTGCCTGTGGCAGATTCCCTCACTGTGGTGGGAATCTCTCCCTCTGAGGGTGAGATTTATCTCTATTCAGTTTTCTTGCTGTATTAGGCTTAGACTTACGTGTTTTATTTTATTTTGCTTGGCAATCCACTTTGTTCTGTTTGCTTGGTAATCCACATTAACACCACCCTATACCAAAAACCCACTGACCGCTACGCCTACCTTCATGCCTCTAGCTTCCACCCCGGTCACACCACACGATTCATCGTCTATAGCCAAGCACTGAGGTACAATCACATCTGCTCCAACCCCTCAGACAGAGACCAACACCTACAAGATCTTCACCAAGCATTCTCAAAACTACAATACCCACACAAGGAAATAAAGAAACAAATCAACAGAGCCAGTCGTGTACCCAGAAGCCTCCTGCTACAAGACAAGCCCAAAAGAGAAACCAACAGAACTCCACTGGCCATCACCTACAGTCCTCAGCTTAAACCTCTCCAACGCATCATCAGTGATCTGCAACCCATCCTGGACAATGATCCCTCACTTTCACAGACCTTGGGAGGCAGGCCAGTCCTCGCCCACAGACAACCTGCCAATCTTAAGCATATTCTCACCAGCAACCACCCATCGCACCATAACAACTCTAACTCAGGAACCAACCCATGCAACAAACCTCGATGCCAACTCTGCGCACATATCTACACCAGCAACACCATCACAGGACCTAACCAGATCAGCTACAACATCACCGGCTCATTCACCTGCACATCCACCAATGTTATATATGCCATCATATGCCAGCAATGCCCCTCTGCTATGTACATTGGCCAAACTGGACAGTTACTACGCAAGAGGAAAAATGGACACAAGTCAGATATCAGGAACGGCAATATACAAAAACCTGTAGGAGAACACTTCAGCCTCCCTGGCCACACAATAGCAGATGTAAAGGTAACCGTCTTACAGCAAAAAAACTTCAGGACCAGACTCCAAAGAGAAACTGCTGAGCTCCAGTTCATTTGCAAATTTGACACCATCAGATCAGGATTAAACAAAGACTGTGAATGGCTATCCAACTACAGAAGCAGTTTCTCCTCCCTTGGTGTTCACACCTCAACTGCTAGCAGAGCAACTCACCCTCCCTGATTGAACTAACCTCGTTATCTCCACACTGATTTATACCTGCCTCTGGAGATTTCCATTACTTGCATCTGAAGAAGTGAGGTTCTTACCCACGAAAGCTTATGCTCCCAATACTTCTGTTAGTCTTAAAGGTGCCACAGGACCCTCTGTTGCTTTTTACAGATTCAGACTAACACGGCTACCCCTCTGATATTTGTTCTGTTTGTTATTATTTTAAACCACTTAAATCCTACTTTTTGTATTTAATCACTTTTTACTTATTAATACCTGGGGGGTGGAATAGAGAGATATGCACAGCTATCAGTGTTATAGAGAGCAAACAATTTGAGTTTACCCTCTATAAGCTTTATACAGAGTAAAACGGATTTATTTGGGGTTTGAACCCCCATTGGGAGCTGGTTATCTGAGTGCTGGAGACAGGAGCACTTCTTAAGCTGTTTTCAGTTAAGTCTGCAGCTTGTGGGGGATGTGATTCAGACTTGGATCTGTGTTTGCAGCAGGCAAGCGTGTCTGGCTCAAACAAGGCAAGGTACTGAAGTCCCAAGCTGGCAGGGAAAATGGGCTCAGAGGTAGTCTAGACACATCAGGTGGCAGTCCCAAAGGGGTTTCTGTGACCCAACCCATCACACCCCCCTTGTCCATATGCTTGTTGACCCCCTCAAAGAATTCTAGTAGATTGGTAAGACATGATTTCTCTTTACAAAAACCATGTTGACTTTTCTCCAACAAATTATGTTCCTCTATGTGTCTGACAATTTTGCTCTTTACTATAGTTTCAACCAGTTTGCCCGGAACTGAAGTCAGGCTTACTGGTCTGTAATTGCCCGGATCACCTCTGGAGCCATTTTTAAAAATTGGCGTCACATTAGCTATCCTCCAGTCATCTGGTACAGAAACTGATTTCAATTATAGTTACCAACTACCATTAGTAGTTCTGCAATTTCACATTTGAGTTCCTTCAGAACTCTTGGGTGAATATCATCTGGTCCTGGTGACTTATTACTGTTTACTTTATCAGTTTGTTCCAAAACCACCTCCTAATGACACCTCAATCTAGGACAGTTCCTCAGATTTGTTACCTAAAAAGAATGGCTTAGGTTTGGGAATCTCCCTCACATCCTCAGCCGTGAAGACCGATGCAAAGAATTCATTGACTGATGCGGATTCCTGCACAGTGTGTTTAAATGCATGCCAAGGGCACCCAAAGCTGTGGGTGAGCACCCTGTGGCGAGTGGCCAATTTTAAGATCAAAAGCAAGATAGATCAATCAATGAGGGCCCTTTTTCTGGGGATGAATTATCCCCAAAAGTGACTTGGGGTTTTACTGGTTTATTCCTTATACACAATTATTCAGCCAATAGTTCATGCAAGCCCTTCCTGTCTATATGCTTCTCTCGAGTACCACGCTACTCCACATTCATCATTTGCAGGCTATGATTTGTTTTTTTCACATGCTTTTTTTGCTGCTCTCACTGGGTGACCATAGGTTTGGCAATGTCTAGTTCTCACAAGCCCCTCTGTTTGCAAATAAGCAGATCTGAGGGGTCTTGACCCCTGAACAACCCTCACTGACATGACTGTTCCTGACCAGCAAGTACCATGGCTGTGAGTATGGCTGGCAAAATCCGAGGCTTTCAGTCAGAGCAGTGGTCACAAATTCTAGGCAGTCTGCTGAGCTTTCACACTGCATGTTGTTTGGATCTAATCCAGAGTCATGATCCCGATTCAATACCAAAGACTGGACTTGTGGGGTGGCTTTCCAGCCAGGCACAGTGGATTTATCAGATAGCTTTGGATTTTCTGTCTAGCACATCTACATGTATCAAACATTCATCACTCCTGTCATAACTATAAAGGGAAGGGTAACAGCCCTCCTGTGTACAATACTATAAAATCCCTCCTGGCCAGAGACTCCAAAATCCTTTTACCTGTAAAGGGTTAAGAAGCTCAGGTAACCTGGCTGACACCTGACCCAAAGGACCAATAAGGGACAAGATACTTTCAAATCTTAGTGGGGGGAAGGCTTTTGTTTGTGGGGGAGAGTTCGCTCTTGGGACTGAGAGGGACCAGACATCAATCCATCTCTCATATTTCAAACTTGTAAGTAAACAACCAGGCAAGGCGTGTTAGTTTTATCTTTGTTTTCTCAACTTGTAAATGTACCTTTTGCTAGGGTGTTTACCTCTGTTTGCTGTAATTTTGAACCTAAGGCTAGAGGGGGGTCCTCTGGGCTCTTTAAGTTTGATTACCCTGTAAAGTTATTTTCCATCCTGATTTTACAGAGATGATTTTTACCTTTTTCTTTAATTAAAAGCCTTCTTTTTAAGAACCTGATTGATTTTTCCCTGTTTTTTAGATCCAAGGGGGTTGGATCTTGATCCACCAGGAGTTGGTGGGAGAGAGGAGGGGGGATGGTTAATTTCTCCTTGTTTTAAGATCCAAGGGGTTTGGATCTGTATTCACCAGGGAATTGGTGAAGAGTCTCTCAAGGCTACCCAGGGAAGGGAATTAGCACATTGGGAGTGGTGGCAGTGGACCAGATCTAAGCTGGTAGTTAAGCTTAGAAGTTTTCATGCAGGCCCCCACATCTGTACCCTAAAGTTCAGAGTGGGGAAGGAGCCTTGACAACTCCTGCTAGAGCAGGGGTTCTCAGGACAAAAATTTTGGTGGACTCAGAATGCAGCCACCAACTCTTGCTGGTGGCTGCTTTCACTTTTTCCTAAAATACTTCATTAGCTTTAGGAAAACCAAATAAATATGCACACAGATATGTCCAAATCACTGGAGTTTATTTATTGATAGCCAGTAAGTCTGTTGTGAAAAGTGGTATTAACAAACATACAAGTATCACTTCTTACAGCAGCCTTACTCAGCCCTGGCAAGCCTGGGGACAAATAAGCCCTGGATGGAGGGTCGGGGAAGGCAGTGGGGGCTAGGGGAGATGGGGATTGGAGGCTGGGAGAGGTAGTGGAGGGCCGGTGCCTGAAGCTCTGCTCCCAGAGCCTGAAGCCTCATGGCCAGAGGACAGGGCCCAGGGACGGAGCCCGAAGCCGTGTGGCTGGAGCCTGGGGCCTGCTGTTGTGCAGCCAGAGCCCGGGGCTGGAGCCTGAAGTCCCATATCCAGAGCCCACTGCCCCCGCCACCTCAGAGCTAAAGCCCAAAGCCTGAACCCCAACTCCCCTGGGAAGGTGGGGAACTTACTGGCTGCCTGCTCCTACAGCGTTGTGCCCCAAGTGACTCCAGAGGAGGGCAGGGCCCAATCCCTGCTGGTAGCAACCAACACCAAGGCAGTGCATCCAGGAGCAACAGGGAGGGGGAGAGGGCGTTACTTTGCCCTCCCCCCATCACAGCCCAGAAGGCCGTGACTGCAAGAAAAGTCCCTGATGGCTGCATGCGGCCACAGTGGCCGCATTTGAGAAATGCTATGCTAGAGAGCCAATGTCAGGGAACTGAGGGCTAATTAAGGATTGTTTTCTCACCATCTGGGTTAATGTTTAATTGGATCAGTGACCTGTATGCTGTGTAAACAGATGAGGGAGAGATTGGCAAAAGCTCTGCTGTGCATATGTCCTGGAGTACTGCCTCTGCCCTGCCTTGTGAGGCTCTCTGGAAGCACCGTACTGCTCTTGACATAGTCTGGGGAAATGATCAATGCAGCAAGAACAACGCCCACTGCTTCAGCCTTCTGCACTGCAGAGAGCAACTTCCAGGCAAAATCTTTGTAGGGCTCAAGTTAAGGGTGAAAGCCTGTAACACAGGTATAAAAACCCTCACAAATTATTGAAGGTATTAAAATAAACCCAGCTAGTAGGAACCCAGGAAATTCAGAGTTAAGGTTAACCTTAACAGCAGCCCAAACACTGAAAGGCATAGAGATAGAGTGATGGAACCCGAACAACCTTAACTCTGCTCCCCAAAACAAAACCAGCCTCCCGTCTGTCCTGCTTTGTTCCTTTCATACCTGCTTTCTAAGGTGTATTTGTAAGGTACCTGAGCTGTGTCCTCAGGCTGCATGCAGGATGGTGCTTAGTTTTGAAAATCTCATTGTTACCCAGCATGACCATGGTTCTCTTTTGATCACTCACTGTCCATGGCGGCTGCACTGAGCCTAGAGGGCAGCAGCACTGGCCCAGATATTTCAAAGGCCCTGTGTCTGGTGCAACCATCACATCCAGAGAAGAGAGAGCAGCTCAGGGAGCCCTAATACAGCAGCCTCAAAGTCATCGGTGTCCGTGTTATTATGCTGGCAGGGCAGCTTGCTAATGGGAGCTGTAATTAACAGAACCCCATCTGTCTTGCTGATTGCCCCGCCAAGGCGAGGTGTCTGTCCGCAATAGAAATACTGAGCTGGAAGCAAGGCCGGCTCTAGGTTTCTTGCCGCCCCAAGCAAAAAAATTTTTGGCTGCCCCCCCAATCCAGCCCTGAGCTCTCCCCTGCTCTCTCCTGCTGCCCCAGCCCTGGGCTCTTTCCCCCCCCAACCGCACCCCCTGCTGTCTCAGCCCTGGGTCACTGGTAACTCGCTCCCAGGGCGGGTCATTCAGCAGGAATTTTGGATGTGCACAGAACACAGGCAGGATTGGTTCCCATATGGTTACAGAACTGCAGTAAAGTGGAACAATTTTCAGCTTGTGTGATTGGAGGGTATCTGGATGCATATTATAAGACTGTCCTACATAAATGAGGAAAAGTTGAGGTGCCTTTATTATTCTTTTGTTCCATTCTTTGTTTCTATGGGAAATTTGCCAATGCAATATCACTGTCTTCCTTTTAAACAAATAAAATAAAAAAATAATATAATAATAATAATAATAGAGATATCCCATCTCCTAGAACTGGAAGGGACCTTGAAAGGTCATTGAGTCCAGCCCCCTGCCTTCACTAGCAGGACCAAGTACTGATTTTTGCCCCAGATTCCCAAGTGGCCCCCTCAAGGATTGAACTCACAACCCTGGGTTTAGCAGGCCAATGCTCAAACCACTGAGCTATCCCTCCCCCCCATATAAAATAAAAATAAAAATAAAAAATAAAAAATGGCAATGGCTGTTGAAAATAGCAATTCCACTCCTAATAACCACTGGGAAGCATTTCTTGCTCAATTTTATCCTACTTTTTCTACAGCAAGTTACAGTGGATCAGTATATTTGATCTGGGAGAAATGAAGTAACAGCTGCCCAAATTGAGCTTGAGCACTCCTGACTTTTGAGGTGTTCAAATCTGGAAGGCAGGTGCTAGATTCCCTTTCTGAATATTAGCTAAATCTGGAAAGGAAAAGTCAATTTCTGCTTCCATGGCTCAGAAGTGGAAATCCTCCTACATTCCTGTTACTGTATCTAAAGCTGCCCAGGTCCTCTAGTAGAGCCTCCCCTCCCTTACTTTTCATTTTAAATTCTAGTGGGATCCACGTACCTCCCTTGCTAGTCTTCAGAGAGATAGGTGCACTGTCCATTTAGTCCACCCAATTCTTTCTTTGGGGGCTGCAAGGTGAGGTCACACCAGTATCCCTAATCCAGTCTGGGGATGTCTTCTGAAGGGGATATCTGGGCCAAAGCTTTCTACTCCTTGGACATACTTGTTCCCCGTTCTACGGTTACCTACCATAGATCTGTATTTTCACGGACATGTATGGCTTTTTGGGTTTTAAATAGCCATCCGGGAGGAATTAGTAAAACTCTCAAAAGTTTTGTAGAACTCCCTCCCAATGCGCAGCGCAGCGCAGCTGACAGGGCGGCCTGGACGGATTGAGCCGCTCGCATTGGGGCCTCCAGCAGCCAGGCCTCCTCCTCTGCTCCCCCCCTCTCCTCCCCTGCAGCCTCAGCGCGCCATGACGGCAGGTTGGAGAAGGGGCATGGGATTCCGGGGGGCAATCAAGGGACAGGGAGCAGGGGGGTTGGATGGGTCGGGGGTTCAAGGGGGGCCTGTCAGGGGGCGGAAGTATGGAGAGGGGTCGGGGCAGTCAAGGGACAGGGAGCAGAGGAGGTTGGATGGGCCAGGGGTTCTGGGGGGGCCTGTCAGGGGATGGGGGTGTGGATAGGAGTCAGGGAAGTCAGGGGACAGGTAGGGGGTGGGGTACTAGGGGGGCAGTTAGGGTGGGGGTCTCAGGAGGGGACAAGGAGAAGGAAGGCTTAGATAGGGGGTGGAGTTCCAGGGGGCGGTTAGGGGCAGGGGTTCTGGGAGGGGGCGATCAGAGGACAAGGAGCCGGGAGGGGGGTTGGATGGGTTGGGGGTGCTGTTGGGGGCCATCAGGGGGCAGGAGGTGGGAGGGAGTGGATAGAGGGTGGGGTTACCCACCCAGTGGAGTGTCCTCTTTTTTGAATGTTAAAGTATGATAACCCTACCGTTCATAGTCCCATCCCATTCTAGCAGTGATCTCTCCATTCACAGCAAGCTGCAGCATGAAGTCTCAACTACCTCACTCCCTCCCTCTCCCTTTCCTGTTGATAGCTTCCAAGGGAATGCTGGGAAATGTAGTTCTTTCCCTGCTCCAGGGCTGGCTCTATAGGCAGGAGCTAACCAAGGAACTACAACTTCCAGGGCCCCCTGTTGGTTCTCAGCTCCCATGGTGGATCCCTGCCGCCCCTGCAAATGTGCCGCCCAAAGCATGTGCTTGCTTTGCTGTTCTTACAACTCTTCATTCTCCTCTGTTTTCACTCCACTTAAGCCCCACATTGCACTGCTCTCTTCACATCCTTCTCACACTTGCTCTGCACCTTCTTCTATCCAGTCCTTAAGGCTTAGAACTTCCGCACTCATTTGCTCTGCTGCTTGCCAGAGTCCCCCCTGGAAATAACCACATGGCTTCCAGGAGGCCAGTAAGGCCTTACTGTCTGTAGGAGGTTGTAAACCCCTCATTCCCTCTGACATGCTAATGCATTTCTCAAATATAGAGCTAATCAGCTGTGTGCCAGCATTGCCACTCCAGCTGAGTGTGCGCTCTGGGACAGGGCTCTTCTCTTTATAAGAACTAGGGGTCACCCAAGGAGATGAATGGGCAGCAGGCTTAAAACAAATAGAAGGAAGTATTTCTTCACACAACACACAGTCAACCTGTGGAACTCCTTGCCAGAGGATGTTGTGAAGGCCAAGACTATATCAGGGTTCAAAAAAGAACTAGATAAATTTATGGAAGATAGGTCAATCAATGGTTGTTAGCCAAGATGGGCAGGGATATGTCTCTAGCCTTTGTTTGCCAGAAGCTGGGAATGGGTGACAGGGGATGGATCACTTGATGATTCCCTGTTCTGTTCATTCCTTCTGGGATACCTGGCACTGGCCACTGTCAGAAGACAGGATATTGACCTAGCTGGACCTCTGGTCTGACCCCGTATGACCGTTCTTATGTTATGTTCTTATTTCCTTGTCTGTCATGAGCTGGGTGCGACTGGTGGCATTATCGACATTGTGACTAGCGATGGGTTGAGTGGATTTTTATGGGGTTTTGCTGATTTTTCACATGAGGAGAAACGTGAATGAACATTGCAGAGGAAATCCAATATTATGGCAGTTATGCTGCATGGTGTTAATGGCACAGCTTTGACAGGAGCGATGCCAGGGGTTTTGCCGCCTTACGCGGCAGCGCTCCTCCTCAGAGCATCCGGCGGGACCAGGAGCGAGTGAAGAACCCGCTGCTGAAGAGCCCCGAAGACATGGAGAGGAAGGACCCCCGCTGCCGAATTGCCACTGAGAATGGCAAAATGCTGCCCCCCCAAATCCTGCCACCTTAGGCGACCGCCTAGGGTTGCCTAGTGGAAGCGCCGGCCCTGTCTGCAGGCAATCACATACCTCAGAGCTCAAGTGGATGGGTGTGCTAGCCATCCTCACTTCAGGCTAAATGGAAGAAGCAATTAAGCTCATTTATGGCGTAGCGTAGCTGAAATAACAGAAGCCACCATCCAAGGCACTGGACCATATGGAAGGCCTGAGCAAGAACTAAGGGTAAATAAGAGGAGTTTCTTTGGGGACTGATTTAAAATGCAGTGATGGAACACTGATTGGTTGCCTCTGTGAGGGTCAGAGGTGGAAAGTAACAAGAAATCCCAGAGAAGCAGCTATGTGGATAGCCCTGAGCAGGAGCAGAGACAGAGCTTCTGGAGCTACAGGGCTGTCTGGAGAAGCAGGCTCGGCAACTGTCAACAAGGAAACTGCCTAATGCTGTTTGTTCCTGCTGTGTTCAGGAAAACAGGGCTCTGTGTGCGTGTGCTTTGTAAATGAGCAGAATTGCCCAGAGCAATACCTGACTCTATCATAAATTTCCCCTAATGGAAACAGCCTAGTGAGGCCCCACCCTGCACCAATATTTGCTAACATATGGGGACAAGGGGCAGAATCACAAAGGGCCTAAAATGTAGTGTGTAGGCAGCAGTTTGCTAATGTTGATCTGCATCTTTGGACCTATATTATGTCATATCCTCCTCCCCTCTCCCCCCTCCCCGTAAAGTTCATTCATGTTTCTCCTAAGGACAAACTTAGTTATTAAAAAAAACATTAAAACCTAGAAGAATCAGCTAATTCTTCACTTAAAGCCTCACTGAAATCTGTCACTTGTGTAACACAGCCAGACACAGGCATTGCACACTTTGCTCTCGTGTCACACGCACAGCTGGTTCCTGTCAGGCATGGGCAGGTGTGAAGGTTGAGAGGTTCATAGGGGTCTTTGTAGGTAAATTCTGCAGCTCTGGATTAACAAGTGCAGTTTCACTGTCTAGTTCTGCTAACAGGCCAATAAGTGCACTGCACCCTCTTTACTGAGTCACGGCACTTTCACACTGCGGGGACTCACTCCAGCATTGCCTCAGCTGTGTTGAGCTTGGGGAAGGCGAGGCAGCCTTTGCCAGGTCTGGCTTGGGCACTAGTGGGCACGATTGGCCATGTTGGGTTATTGTATGGGAGAAGAGTTGGTGGCAGAATGCACTGCTGGATTGCTCCCCCTCCTAGCACAGGTATAAATGACAACACACAGGTGAATCAGCCCCTTGCTGAGGTGACCCATCCTTCTTGCCAAGGAGGCCAGCATCACCTGCCCTCTGTTCCAGCCTACCTAGATTCTGCAGCCGGGCACTGCCCTGCAGTAGCTCAGCACCCCCAGCTCTCTCCCCAGCTCCATGGTTTTGTTTGGACACCTGTTATACCATCGGCTCCTACTCAGAGACTAGAAGGCATCCCCTGCTCCCCCACCACCTGCTGTGCTTTGGCACCCACTCAGCCGAGGTGATTGGGGTCTCTGTGCTGGACAGGCACCAGGGCGGCTGGAGAGGGCTGTTGGTGGCTCCCGGCTCACCCAGCTTTCCCTGTGAGTGAAGGAGATCAGTACCACCCCCTTGCACTCCTGAGTGGTCCAGGGCAGCTGGCTGACCCAGCCCTGTGACTGGGATATCAGGCTCCATCAAGTCTGGCTTCAGCTCTCGTTTCAATTGCAGCTACTAATGACTAAGGAAAGGCCATGGTTATTTCTCTGCTTGACAGAGCAGATTGGGCTTGGCTTTTCCCTAGGTGTGGTAGCTTCCTGTAACAATGGGGGCCCAGGAGTGTGTGCCACTGGGCCTGCCACCATAGCAGCCCAAATCCTGGGCCGTGCCACTTGTTAGCTCATCTGAAGGGTGCTGAGCATGCCTGCACCACCCTGGGGAGCTCTGAGTTTCCAGGGCTGCCTCTGTCTCCTTTGTGTCCCAGGGAGCTGGCTGTGTGTATGCAGAGCTGGAGTTGCTATGTGAGGAGGGAGGGACTGAACTGACCCTGGCTCAGCAAAAGTTAGAGCTCAATGTCAGTTACTAAGCGAAGGAACTCACAACAGTCTGGCTATGCAGCAGAGCAGTGCTTGCCTTTAGCCCCTCAGATCGACTGGCTGGGCAGAGGAGGGAACCCAAGCCTGGGGCCTCAGCCCAGGCCATGCAGCAACAAGCATTGAGATGGGCTGAGAAGCAGGAAAAGCTTCACTCACTGCTGGTGGCTCTGATAAAACTTACTCAACTCTGCTGCCCTGGCAAGTGCCGCTCGGGTTAAACAGCTCTGGGCTGCTGGGGCTGTGGCTAGACTCTGGCTATGGACTGGGGTCCCAGCCCTTCCAACCAGAAGGAGCTGCAGGCCCCTCAGCAGTCCATTCCTGAGTGCCCCATCTGCTATGGCCCCTACGACAACATCTTCCAGAGGCCCCTGCTCCTCCCTTGCGCTCACACCTTCTGCCTGGAATGCCTGTCGAGGATCTGTGTCTTCGTGAAACAAGCCCAGACCTTCCCCTGCCCTCTCTGCAGAGCACAAGTGCATGTCCCCGACGGAGGGATCCCCAAACTCCCGCCCAATATGGATGTTGTGACCCAGTTCCCTCCATGGCTGCAGACTCTGCAGGAGGTCTGGCTAGATGGACACAGACTGTGCTGGATCAAACAGCCGTCTTTGTCCTGTCAAGTGAGTGCTGGTGAAGAAGCCCTTGAGATGCTGGTTACAGTGGAGTTATTATACAACCCAGCCCCTTGGGACGTCAGTAGAAGAGATCTGATAGGTATCCACCATCCCTCCCGCTTGTCCATGTGCAGGGGGCTATGCCAGCTCCTATGGGAGCGTCGCCTGGCTGTGTTCTGGATTGCTATCCTGCTGCTGGTATTGATCGTTTTACCCATCATTTTTATACCTGATTCCCACATGACCAGGACTCCAGAAGGTCAGCACCAGGTGGGGACCTTTCCGACAGCCGATGCTCCAAGCAGCAGTCTGAGCAGGTCACAGAGCTTCTAGCAACTTGCCATCCTCTGCTTGTGTGTAACACAGTGCACCTACTGCTTTACTTCACTTGCCCAGGAGAGCCAGAGGGGGGCCGATGGATAGCTTGGTGATGGGGAGCTGCTGGGGCTGGACCATAACTTTTGCCCCAGCCTCGAGAGGCCTGGCCTCAGCTGCTGTGTTGTTCTGAAGCTGCTCGGGCCCAGCTTGGGAAGGTTTCCAAGGCCAAAGACAAATTCAGGCCTCACGTCAATCAGCCTGATGCTAATGAAGCCAGCGGAGTTGCACTTGCTTATACTGGGGCTGAGCTTGGCTCCAAACGTGTTTCTGCACTGTGATAACTGTCGCCCCTTTGCCTTGGTACATGCAGATCAGCTCAAGTCCAGGGGAAGAGACACAGTCCAGGAATGTTTAACATTGAGGGACGGAATGGAGAGGTAAATACACTCGGCATAAAGTGCCCTTTGCAGCAGCCAAATGCAACAGATGCAGACTGTCATTGGAGGGCACAGAGGGTGATGCCACCCAGCTGCCCGGTCCCTGAGTTTGCCCTTGCCACATGACAAGGAGCTGCAACAACTTGCTCCTAAAATGCCAGATGAGAGGACATGAGCATGGTGACTTTCCATGTGGGGTGGGGTGGGGGTGGGGATGGAGGTTATGCAGCAGATGCCAACCTCGCCTCCCTCCAAAATATGCAATAACTGCTTCTATTTGACTGAGGCAACCAGTGCCAAAAGCAAGACAGAGGGGCAGATGCAGGTGGGAGCTGCTGGAAGATGGCTACAGTAGAGAGGGTAAAAGGTAGATGATGTGCATGTGTAAGGGGACTGTTGCCCCCTTACTAACATTCAGTGGGGGTGTTTTGGTTGGCTAGCTCCCAGCACTAAAAGGGGAAATCAGGAGCCTGAGACGGACAGTCCCCAGGAACAATGGGGAGAGGCCAATGCTCCAGATCAGCCTGATTGACAGGGCGGGCAGCTAATCAGAGAATCAGGAGGCAGGGAGGTCCCATCCTCTGTGTGAACTGGAATTGCCTGGGTCAGACAGAGTGGGCCTGAGCTAAGCGGCTGGGAGCAGAGCTGCAGCCCCAAAGCCAGAGCACAGCCCAGAGAGAGCAGAGCTGCCCTGGGAGCAGAGCTGCAGCAACCAGAGCCAGACAAGCAGCCCAGGGAGCTGAAGGCAGAGCAGCAGCAGCAGCCGTGCTGTGGCCGAGTGGGGCTGGGGCTGGGGCTGGAGCCGTCCGGAGCTGGGTGTGGGGAGCAGCTGGGGAGTGCGAGGGGGACCCTGGGCAGTGGGCCCAGCACAAGGAGACGCCTCAGCCAAGAGGCTCTGCAGGCCAGACTTGGAGGGGGACCATAACCCCGACCGGGCAGGGGCGACGCTGGGAAGAAGGGTCCTGCCACCTAGAGCCTGAGAGCGTGTGGCCACCGCCAGAGCAAGTGTCCAACCCGCAGCGTCTCTGCAGCACAGCCGGGGCCTGAGAAGGAGCCTGGGACCTACAAGGAACAGCCTGTGACCTGCTCTGACGTTCCAGAGACAGTTTGTGATGTTCCCTGCCACAGAGTGGGGTGATGTGTTTTCCTTTAACCTTTCCCATTTGTCCTTATTCTTTTTTAAAATTAATTGTTAATTAAACAACTTGTATTTGCTTTAAATTGTATGAAATGATCAGTGGGTCAGGGAGGTGCCCAGTGCAGAGAGAGTACCCCGGAGCGGGGACACCCTAGCCCCTGTTCTGGGTGACCACAGCAGGGTTGAGGGTCGAGCCCCCCAGGAATCCTGGGCCCAGCCTTGTTGGGGTTTACGAGGACTCTGCCAGACAGGAGAGTGGAAGGGGAGTCCTCAAGGGCAGGGAGGACTCTGGGTAAAGAAAGTGGGAGCGAGGACTCAGATCCTTTCGCTAGCCCACTTCACCGGGGTAGTGCAGAAGCCAGGAAAGTTCCCCACAATAGCGGGACCATTCCCCCGCTTACAAATGGCTAAAGTAGAGGACTGGGAGTCAGGACTCCTGGGTTCTGGTTTTGGCTCTTCCATAGGCTGCCTGTGTGAACTGGGGCAAGTCACTGCTGCTGCCTGCCTCAGTTTCTCCATTTGTAAAATGGGATAATTACATCTGCTTCCTTGTGGGATACGAGGGTTCATTAATGGTTCAATGGTACTGGTCCATTATTAAATGGAAATGGTAGAATTCTCAATGATAATACAGAAAACGCAGAAGTATTCAATAAATATTTTTATTATGTATTTGGGGGAAATGATGATGTAGGCATGTCATATGATGTTGACATTCTTTCCATTCCACTTGTATTTCTAGAGGATATTAAACAGCTGCTACTGATCCAGATACTGTTCATCCAACAGTTTGGAAAAAAACTGGCTGAGGAGCTCTCTGGACCATTAATGTTGATTTTCAATAAGTCCTGAAACACTGGTTTTAGAGGACTGGAGGAAAGCGAATGTTGTGCCAATATTTTAAAAGGGTAAATCGGCCACCACGTAATTATAGGTTTATCAATCTGACATTGATCCCAGGCAAAAATAATGAAGCTGCTGATATAGGACTCGATTAATACAGAATTAAAGGAGTGCAAATCAAGGTGGATTTATGGAAAATAGATACCATCACACTAAACAGATACTTTTTTTGGCTGAGATTACAAGTTTTGTTGCTAACGGAAATAATTTTGATGTAATATTCTTAAACGTCTCTAAGGCATTTGACTGGATACTGCACAACATTTTTATTAAAAAACTAGAACAGTATAAAATTAGCTTTGCACACATTACATGGATTAAAAACTGGCAAAATGTAATTGTGAATGGGGAAGCATCATCAAACAGATGTGTTTCCAGTGGGGTCCCGCAGGGATCACTTCTTGGCCCTATGCTGTTTAACGTTTTTATCAGTGATCTGGAAGAAACCATGAAGTTATCACTGGTAAATTTTGCAGATGCCACAAAAAGGGGGGAATAATGAGGAGGACCAGTTACTGATTCAGGGCACTCTGGATCGCTTGGCAAACTGGGCACAAGTGAACAATATGTGCTTTTAATACGGATAAATGTGAAGTTTCTGTGAGCTTTACACACAGGCAGAGCCTCACTTCTGCTCACAGCCTGACTTTGCTAACTTTGCTGTATATTAGCGGGCTTGACCACTACTTTAGTTCAGACCTCAGGCTTCATACTGGGCCTCTGATGCAAGGCCTCATGTCTTAGGCTAGAAATAAATGTAGACCATACAGGTGACTCTACCTCAGAAGCAGTGTCTCTGAAAAAGATTTGGGGATTGTGGCGAATAAGCAGCTGAATATGAGCTGCTGGTGTGACACTGAGGCCAAAACAGGGGAATCTTGAGTAGGAGTAGAGAGGTTATTTTATTTCTGTATTTGGTACTGGTGAGACGGCTGCTGGAATATTGTATCCTGGTGCCCACAATTCAGGAAGGATGTTGCTAGATTGGGGAGTAGTGGCTCCGGAGGGTGGAGGGTGAGAGGCTGGGGGTCTCCCCGCACTGCCCTCGCCTGCAGGCACCGCCCCTGCAGCTCCCATTGGCCGGGAACGGGGAAGCGTGGCCAATAGGAGCTATGGAGGAAGTGCCTGCAGGCAAGGGCAGCATGCAGCGCCACCTGCCCCTTCCCCCCCACCTCCCCCGAGCCGCTGCCAGACATGCTGCCCACTTCTGGAAGTGGTGTGGGGCCAGGGCAGGCAGGGAGCCTGCATTAGCCCCACTTCCCTGCCACCTGGGAGCCGCCTGAGGTAAGCGACCCTTGGTCGGAGCCCGCACCCCGAACCTCTCCCGCACGACCAAGGGTCAAGGTGGATTCTCCATCACTGACAATGTTTAACTCAAGACTGGCTGGTTTTCTAAAAGCTCTGCTCCAGGGGTTATTTTGGGGTAGATCTCTGGCCTGAATCACACAAGAGATCAGCCCAGATAGTCACATTGGTCCCTTCTGGCCTTGGAATCTAGGAATCTCTGTGACTTGGTCTGAGATCCCTGGGTTGGCGGCCCCACAATGAGGCAGCAGAGATTCAGGAGGAGGCGAGCTGTGTGGGACTCTGATTTATGTGGGATCTGTTTTCCTTTGATGCAACGTCTCTAGCCAATGCAACAGCAGCTCTCCCCAGCAATGGCCTAGCTGACTGGTCCCACCCACAGAGCAGGGTGGAATATCGCCTGGGGTCGAGACTGCCTGGCTGCAGCCAGGGAGGTACTGGCACCCATAGGGTTTTTGCCTGTGTGGGACCTTGTGGAAGAGGGACATGGGGCCAGACAGGGCAGACTCTGGGAGCTGAGCAAACATGGTGAGGTCAAGGGTCACTGATTCTTAGGGCAAAATTTCATCTGTTCCTCTTCCCCTCTGCAGCCAGGGAGAGGCCGTGGCCCTACTACTGGGCCCCTCACCCTTTCCTTTGGGGCCATCTAGGTCTGAGTCAGTCCTGCCCTAGGACCTCTCCGCCACACCCAGCCCTGAAAGGGTCAATTCTGTACAGCTCCCTGCTCCCACCAGCTCAGCCAGGAGGAACTGAGTCAAGAGCTGGATTGGGAGATCCTCAGGCCAGAATAAAGTGCCCCCACTCTCGATCACAGGATTGCAGCGAGAACTCCTCCCCCGCTTTACTGTATTTGGAGCCAGGGCATCATTGCCCAAGGAGATCTTGAAGCTTTCTGAAACCTTGGAGCTTTGTGACCAACAAAAGGTCATGGCTCCCATGCCTGACATGAGATCTATACATAACAGGGGTGCTGTGTCTCAATGGGCAGAAGCCAGAGAGGAGGCACTGTGGCCTAGTGGATGAGGCACTGGATTGGGACTCAGGTGACCTGTATTCTAGTCTTGGCTCTGGCCTGCTGGGTGACCTTGAGCAAGTCACCTACATGCAAACAGGGGAGTCTGAGCGGGAGTTTGTGGGAGGGAGCGGTAATATAATTATTATGGTTAGGAAGGTCAAGACTGCGCCTGTCTCCTCCACCTGTGATCAGACAGTGGGCTTGGCTATACTACCCGCCAGACTAGTGGGCAGCAATCGATGCACGGGATGTTGATTTATCATGTCTAGTATAGAAGCAATAAATCAACCGCTGAGCACTCTCCTGTTGACTCTGGTACTCCACCAGAACGTCGACTCCGCTTGCGCGTCTCGGGAGAATGTCAGCTGTCAACTTACCGCAGTAAGTAGATCTAAGTACATTGACTTCAGCTACGCTAGTCACGTAGCTGAAGTTGTGTATCTAGATCAGTGGTTCCCAAACTTTAACCACCTGTGAACCCCTTTCACTAAAATGTCAAGTCTCGCGAACCCCCTCCTAAAAATGAATATTTCCAGGGATTTTCTCCTTTACCTGAGTATAAATTATAAAAGCAGTGATCTTGGAAATATAAAATTTGTTTTTATGACATGCTTATTACACACTATTTATTACTAATTACTGTTTATCATTATATATTTTTATTACATTTATGAAAAGGGCAACACTCTTCCAAGATCTCACTTTCATAGCTTGTATCACTTTGAATAAGCCTGTTATAAGACAAGGCTCCTATGTTTCATCAAGGAGTATCAGACATGAAACAGCATGAAGGTATCTAAGAAGCCAACTCAAAGAGTTCTTCCTACACAAGCATTCAGGTCTTGAGCAGTCCAGGCAAACAACGCACGTTACAACAAAGCTTAAACTTGTTCTTCATAATAATTTTAAAAACAAGATTAGCTGCCTATTTAATTTTAAAAACAGCAAAAAATATCCATCTCCCTTTCCATTTCTTATAAGGAGTCTTGAAGTTTAAATCTCCTCAGTGTGATAGATATGCTTGCTTTGAACTGCTTAGCTCTTGTAAGTCCAGGGGCACCGGGCTGCTGGTCCCGTGCTGCCCGGGGTCCCTAAGGACAGCTCTGTCTGCCATTAGGGATTTTTTTCCTGAGAACCCCCTGTAACATTTTGTGAACCCCCAGGGGTTCATGAACCCCCATTTGGGAACCAGTGATCTAGACTGACCCGCACGGTAGTATAGACAAGCCCAGAGAATCTGACCATGGATGCTTCTATCCAGACCCAGCTGTGGATTTGCAAAGACTGTGACCTACATCTCCCACTCAGAAAGTCAGACTGGGGAGACCATCCAGTGTGAAAAGGTGCCTGCCGGTAGAATCTCTGAGGAAGCATCTGGGAGAGCTACAGGAGGAGGTGACTAGGCTGAAGAACATCTGCGCCTATGAGGAATTCATTGAGAGTATTTATATGGAGACATCCAAGGCTGAGGAAACTATCTACCTAGAAAGGACTGCTGTCGCACCACCAGGGGATGAGGATATGGCTCTGTCACAGGGAGGACACTGGCCTCTGGTTACTTCTAGCAACAGGCCATGCTCAACTCCTACTCCCAACCCACCCACCACAGTGATAAAGAACCGTTATGCTGCCCTGGCAATGAGGAATCACCCCCAAAAGTGAGGAGAAGCCTTCCCAAGACTGGGAAGATCGCAGCCACCCACCACTCCCAGAAGGAAACATAGGGTAGTGGTGGTTGGTGACTCTCTTCTGAGGGGACAGAGGCACCCATCTGTTGCCCTGACATGGCATTCCAGGAGGCGTGCTGCCTGTCAGGGGCCTGGAGCTAGACAGTATGGAGGGATTGTTGAGGATCATGCTACTCATCCATGTAGGCACTAATGATACTGGGAGGTACAATCCTGAGCAAATCAGAAGTGACTACAGGGCTGAGGGAGGGTGAAAGAATTGGGAGGTGGTGTTCTCTTCAATCCTTCCAGTCAAGGGTAAGGGCCTGGGCAGAGACAGACATCCTGGTGATGAATGCACAGCTGGGCAGATGGGGTCACCAGGAGGGCTTCAGCTTCCTTGACCATGGATGATGTTCTGGGAAGGACTGCTGAACAGAGACAGGGTCCACCTATAAGGCATTTACTGGAGTATAGTGTCCAGTTCTGGGCACTACATTTCAGGAAAGACGTGGACAAATTGGAGAAAGTCCAGAGAAGAGCAATGGAAATTATTAAATAAAACATGACCTATGAGGGAAGATTGTTTAGTCTGGATAAGAGAAGACTGAGGGGGGAACGTGATAACAGTTTTCAAGTACATAAAAGATTGTTACGAAGAGGGAGAAAAATTGTTCTTGTTAACCTCTGAGGACAGCACAAGAAGCAATGGGCTTAAACTGCAGCAAGGGAAGTTTTAATTGGACATTAGGAAAAAATTCCTGTCAGGGTAGTTAAGCACGGGAACAAATTTCCTAGGGAGGTTTTTAAGAACAGGCTAGACAAATAGCTGTCAGGAATCGTCTACTTATTACTTAGACCTGCCTTGAGTGCAGGGGACTGAACTAGATGATCTTCTGAGGTCCCTTCCAGGCCTACATTTCTATGATGCTATACTTGTGCCTCAGTTTCCCCAGCGGACACAAAGGGCTAAGGCCGACTTCCTTTGTAAAGCATTACGAGATCTACTAATAACAATCATTGGAGATGAGCTAGGTAGGTTGATGATGATGATTGTTGTTTGTCATTTGTATTATCATAGTGCCAGGAGGTAATTGCCCTTAGAAAGGCAGCAGTTGTCACCAGGAACCATCCCAGAGCTGCCAAGATACAGCTCTGATTCGAAGTAGAGGGAGTAGACTGGTTAATCACTAGGGCTGCATGGGCTAAGTGGCATGTGGGAGAGTAGCTGGGTAATATGGACCACACAGACTAGCAGCCAGGGCACGTGGGGCACTGAACAGCTGGTGAGACTGCTTTGGACCTAGTGACCAGGGGTGGAGGAGCTTGTGGCTGCAGGTCCCTGCTGGGAGGCTCAGGGGGAGCCACATCCATGGATTGCAAGTGGGCAGGGCTGAAAGAAAGAACCTGATGCTACTTGGTGCCATGGGAACTCCTTCAGGCGGGGGCAGAGGCAGGTCCAGCAACCACAGGGCAGGGAGCAGCAGCAGAGAGTTGGTGGCAGAGGTTCAACAACGGGGCAGCAATTCTCAAAGAGAGCTTGTCACATCACACCCGGCAGCCGGGCCATTCAGGCAGCAGCTAGTGAGGCACTAGCCCAATGTTGTCTTGGGGGTGGAGGCTGAGCCCCAATGCTAGGAAACCAGAGGCCATGTGCTCATCTCAGCAGAGTGCTCACCAGCTCCCCTGGGAAATCATGCCAGCAACTTCGTTGCCTAAACCAGGAGCCTGACTTGAGGCCCCCACTTCTGATAATCCTGGCCAGGCTTTAGCCAATAGCATCAGGGCCGGAAGCCACTTATGTGCACAGAGCCTCTGGCAGACACAGAGACGGAGGGGCAGACCATGTTCAGTGTCCCAGCTGCAGCTCTCTCTGGGGGTCATGGGGGAAGCGCACTCTTGAAGCACCCTTTGAGAATGGGCCATGTGTTCCCTGAATTGCCTGCATGCTGGACAGTGGAGGAGATGGCCGCCATGGCAGCAGTCTCACCCTGGCTCCTCAGCATCGATAACACCACTGCCTGTGTGCTGCGGGAGCACAGACTCCAAGGCTGGCTGGCCTTTGTGTGAAGTGGGGGCTGTTGACAGGGCCTGTGTGGGCCCAGCACCAAACATATTTATGGGCCCTATGACCAGGTGAATGCACCCTGCACTGGATGGGGAAGGGTTAACTCCTCACTGTGTGTAGAGGAAGCCACGCCCCCCACATCCCTACTGGGCATGCTCCAGGTGTAGCAGCAGTATAAGATGATTGCTGGAGTGGGAGGGTACTCCTTGCTGGTTCCTGCCTGGGAACCACTGGAGCCCAGGAGCAAGGAAGCCAGAGGCACTGAGACTCACACAAATGCCCAGCTAGCGATGGACACCCCAGGGAGGTCCAAGCTACAGGGAGTTGCACCAGCCAAAGAACCAGACCCTAAAGACGCACAGATCACAGAATGGAGTGACAATGTAGGAAGTAGCCTGGGGGGGACAAGCCATTGTCCCGAGGCCAGTCAGTGTATTGTGGATGGATTCCCTTGCCACTGGAAGGGCCCTGGCCTGGGACCCAGTGGAACAGTAAGGGCCTGGGTCCCCCTATCTGGCTGCCACCCCCTACAAACTCCCTCCCAGGTGTTGTCGCCCCGCACCAACTGGCTGCTTGACCATACAGCCTCGCCCAGAGGATGACTTTATTGACTCTGGCCGCTAGGCCTTACAGCTGCACCTGGAGAGGTATCTCCATCAACTTGGGCTGCTAGACTTGGCTGCTGGCGAACCTTAATGACTCTGGCCGCTAGGCCTTACTGCCCTGTAGACCCAGGGTATCTCTACTGACTTTGGTCATCGGGCCTTACTGCCTTGCAAACCCCAGGGTACTCCTATGGACTCTGGCCGCTAGGCCTTGCTGCCCGGCAGAGAACGGCTATCCCCTGGACATGGGTCATGTGATGCTATTGCCCTGTGGAGCAACGTGATTCCATAGACTCTGGCCAGTGGGCCTTAAAGCCCTACAGACCAGGGCATCTCTGTGGACTCCTGCCCTTAGGTGTCTGGGCCTGGAGACCGAGGGCAGCTTGAAGGATGGGGTGAACTCACCCCGTACTGGACAGGGTCTCCCCCACCCTGTCACAGCCCCCATGGAGGGAATGGAGCATGGCAATGGGGATGTCAATCCCCCAGACTGAGGGGCCAGCCAGCAGCAATGGGACATAGCATGGCAGGGATGGCCCCACTCCCCCCAGCCCAGTGCGAGGGCACTATTTACAAATCGTCAGTTTCCAGATGCATAGTGGCCTGCCTGGCCTTGTGCTGCCAGCATGCCCCTTCCCCTTGGGGGTGGGCCCATGCCATGCCACACAGCTCCCCCGCCCAACACTGCAACACCCCCTGAATTCTCTATGGCCAGAGCCCCTCCAGATCTGCTATGCCCAGCGCTCCCCCACAAATGCACAGCACCCTTGCCCAGCACCACCCTGCCCACAACCCCACCACAACTGCCCAGCACCCCCCACAGAATCTCCACTCCCTAGTGCCTCAACACAACACAGATCTTTCCTGCCACCTCACAGCCCAGCACCCACCATTCCCTCCCACCCTCACCCCGCCTCCTGGCCCTGCTGGGAGGCAACCGTGTCTGCCAGGCTGAGCCAGCAATGCAGCCAGAGGAATGGCATGAGCAGCCAGGCCAGGGCCTGCCCTGACCAGGTGCTCTCGACGCACTTGCCTGGAGGGGCCAGGCAAGCCCCCCACACTGTCACCCCCCTCCACACCTGGCTGAGACTGGCCAGACTTCTGCACCAGTCCCAGGCAGCTCAGCTCCGAGGGACCCGACAGATGGTAGGAAACAGAGACTGCCTGGAGCCGGAGGTGCACTGGAGTCCAGCCAGGAGGAAGAGAGAGGAGTTGGGGGGTGAGACTAGGGGGCCGAGAGGAGCCCTTGGGCTGAGGAACAAGTGATGGGCAGCAGGGAGCCAGTGGCTTCTGCACAGTAACATTCAGTGCAGTGATGGAACAAACAAGGAATCTATAAAGCGTCTTCCATTTGTATTTGCTATGTAAAAAGTGCCAGCCGATCCGCTAAGTAGGTTACAGTAACACACGTCATTCCTTTCAGGTGAGACTAACAGGTAACACACCGGATGCCACACACTCTGCTACAGTAACATTTATTAGCTTAACAAGAATTGCCACCAGCACAGACACTTAGACTTTACTTTAAAAGAATGTAGAAAAAGTAAGACAAAGCATAGTACAGCAATTCCTTGTCCTTTACAAACCAGTGTTAGCACAGACTGTAGTAGCATGTCTGAAAGAGCACAAAGAGGCCATTTCCATTTTGTGCAGATCCTACAGAAGTGACACACAAAAGTGAGGACATGTATCTTACACCTGAGTCAAAAACACATGATTGTTCAGAGCATGGGGGTGAAGGCTAGGCAAACACATCCCTGGATGACAGATACACAGAGAGCATAATTCAACGAAGGGGCACATACCAAAACTAAGGATTCAATAAAACTGAGCTCAAGAGGCACTGAGCACCAGCAGCTCGTCTGATGTCAGTGTCACACTCAGGATTGGGTGCATAAGAACACATTGTCTGATCCTGCCAGCTCACTCACAGTGCATATCTTTGCTGGATGCTGGTGCAGGAGGAGCTAAAGCAATGGGAAAGGGCTGAATTTCAGCAAAACAACATTGTGGGCTAAAGCATGAAGGAAATGGGGAGCTCAGTGAGCTAAAAGATGGCGCTGGGGGGGGGGGGGGAAGAGCCATGGAAAAGGAAGGAATTAGTGCCCAGCGCAATGCTGTTGCCGAGGCCTCACATACAGTGGTGCAGGAACACTTCGAATAGTGGGGGTGCTGAAAGCTAGCCCCCTTACCCGTCTGCTCCTGAGCTGGCAGCCCAGATGCAGGGGAGGCGGGGGGAGAGGGGAGCAGCAGTGGAGCACCCCCTGCACTCCTAGTTCCCGTGCCTATGCTCACACAGTAGGAGTCAGAGGAAGACGGAGAAAAAAAGGGTGGTGGTGTCAGGGAAGGGAGATTATGGAACGAGGAGCAACATGGTGGGTGAAAAGGCAAGGGGTAGACTAAGGAGAAGGGATTATGTCAGGGCAGTTCTCTGGCCTGTGCTATGCAGGTCAGACCAGATGATCAGAGTGGTCTAAGACCATTCAGTGAATCAGTGACAGCAGGGACCAGGCAACTCGCTCATCAAGGGCCCAGTTCGGCAAAGTGCTGAGAACCCTCAACAACCCCTTGCAAGCAGGGCCGTCCCTAGCCATTTGGATCTGGTAGGCAGGAGCTGTGGGGGGCCACTTTTGGGGGCCCCACAGGCCCAGAGTGATCCAGTGGATTAGTGGCGGGCTGGGAGGAGCCCGCTCCGCTTCCCTCGCCCCGACCGCACACATGTGGCTGGGGGGAGGAGGCTTGGGGGAAGGGATTCCCCTCCTCTCACCGGCAGCGGCAGGAAGTAGAGCAGCCCGCTCTACTCTGCCAGCTCCCAGCCGCAGCGCTCCGCTTCCCGCCGCTGGTGAGAGCCAGGGGCGGTCCTTTCCCCAACTTGAGCGACATGGCTGGAGCAAGGGAAGCGGAACTGGCAGGGGCCTCGTCGCTCCACTTCCCGCTACCGGTGCGCGTGGGTGCATACTTTCCCCACTTCCTCGCACTCACCGGCGGCAGGAAGTGGAGTGCCGCATTGGGGAGCTGGTGGAGTAGATCGGTCTGGGGCCGGGGCCGGGTTGCTCTGCTTCCGGCCAGTGAGTGCAGGGTCGCTGGGGGAAGAGCTGGAATGGCGGTGGGCTGGGGGCAGAGCAGGGTGGGGGGAAGGGTAAGAGGTGGAGCAGAGGTAGTTGTCCGGCACCCCACACCCCCCTAGGGGCGGCCCTGCCCCTTGCAGTGGGTGCAGCCTGTGGGGGGCTGGCAGAGGGATAGGGCTGGTTGCCCGGGCTGGTGCTACCGTGTATTAGGATTACCATACGTCCGGATTTTCCCGGACTGTCCGGCTTTTTGGTTGTCAAATCCCCGTCCAGGGGGAAATTCCAAAAAGCCGGACATGTCTGGGAAAATAGGGAGGGGTCGTGGGGCTTGGATCCGCACTGGGGCCGGCGGTGCTTGGCCACCGGCTGGCACCGCTCGGCCGGGGCCAGGGCACCGCTCGGCCGGGGCCAGTGCCCCGGGGCCCGATCCAAGCTGGAATCGCCGGGGCTAGAGCTGCTCGGCTGGAGACGTTTGGCTGGGGCTGGTGCCCGTGCCCCAGGGCCTGACCGAGCTGGAGCCGCCGGGGCCGGGGAGGGCCAGAGCCGCATGGCCGGGGCCAGCGCTCTCGGCCGGAACCAGGGCCGGTGCCCCGGGGCCCGAGCCGAGCCGGGTCCGAGCCGCTCGGCCGGGGCCTGAGTCGAGCCACAGCCGCCGAGGCGGGCCAGGGCCGGCGCGCTCCGCCAGAACTGGGTCCGGCGCCCCAGGGCCTGAGCCAAGCCGGAGCCACAGCCGCTGGGGCTGGAGCCGCTCGGCCGGGGCTGGTGCTCAGGGGCCCGAGCCGAGCTGGAACCGTCGGGGCCAGGGTTGGCGCGCTCCACTGGATCTGGGGCCCGAGCCACTCGGCCAGGGGGCCGGACTGGGCCGCGCCTTCTCGCACCCCCCCGCCCCAGCTTACCTGCTGCCTGCCTCCCTGTTTCAGGCTTCCCGCGAACATTTGATTCGCGGGAAGCAGGGGAGGGGGAGAAGCAGGGGGCGGAACGTTCAGGAGAGGGGGCGTAGTTGGGGCGGGGACTTTGGGAAAGGGGCGGGGGCGGGGCCCCTTGGAGTGTGCTCATTTTGTTATTTTAAAAAATGGTAACCCTACCGTGTATGCCCCAAATTTCATGGTGCCCTACGCAGCTGCGTATGCTCTATATGCCTAAGGAAGGCATTTCCTCCTCACAAGATGGCATCTAAAGCACAAGAGATTAAGAAAGACGCATTGAGACGATGCAGCAGCCCCCCTTAGCGAGTCACACAGAGAACAAGGGACAACTCTACTGGATCAGAAACACATGAACAGCCCTACTGGGTCAGACCAATGATCCATCCCTTCCAGTATCCTGTCTTCCGACAGTGGCCAATGGCAGGTGCTTCAGAGGGAATGAACAAAACAGGGCAATTATCAAGTGATCCATCCCCTGTCATCTAGTCCCAGCATCTGGCAGAGGTTTAGGAAACCCAGAGCATAGGGTTGCATCCCTGACAATCCTAGCTAATAGTTAATGGACCTACCTTCCATGAAAATGAAGGCTAATGAAGGTGCAAATTTAGGGTAAATGTATTTACACAGTAAAGAATGTAAAGTGCCAGTAAGAGCAACAATTATTACAATTTACCTTTTTAAATGGAGACTGTTGGCTTTTGGCCTAATGCTTGTCTAATCTAGACCATAGCCCACAAAGAGCAGGGAAGGGAGGGAAAGGCAGTATTCGTCTGAGCTGACAGTGTTCTCTGTGTCAGGTACTCAGCCTCGCCTTCACTACAGACAGATGGAGCCTGGACTTGGGTTTGCTGATGAGCAAGGGGTATCCGGCAGGACCAGCTTTAGCACTGACATAAGAAGGCAAATCCCACTGCCGTTAATGCAGGTGTGTCCACTGCACCAGTACAGTCGGACTTGGCAGCCATCTAAGATGATTTCATAGTTATTCAGTCTCATCTCTGCTTTGGCTAAACTCCACCACATGCAGATATCTTGGCCTAACTTGCAGACAAACAGGTTACTTTCCAAAGCTAGGTCTCAAGTGTGACCTTTCTACACTGCTGCAACTTGGAGTCTCCTGCCTCACTGTGCATCCCTTACAAACACTCTTCTCCCTGGCTCACATGGCAGCTCCCACAACAGGGTTTGGTTACCAGGGGTCAGCAGCTGGGAGTGAGGGGTTCTGTTACTCCCACGCTGCATCAATGGCAGCTTAAAGATACACTGGTAGAGTCCTTAGTGTAAAACTTTAAACCCTGGATGGTCAGTTTCCAGCCCCAGCAACCATGACACGGCCTGAAATGGGCCATGTGTCCTGTGCACTGTTTGGCCCCAGTGAGGGGCACAGTTTGACATAAATCAGAGATGGGTTTTAAAAGACCCTTTGATGTGCTGTAAGTGAAAAGGTGCCAAAGTGCTACAGAAAGAGCTGTACACTGGTATTAATCCAAATCCCTACAAGAGAAAAGGGGAAAAGACAGATCACTGAGGACAGACATGAAACAACATTACGCAACAAGACAACCCAGCAGCCATTTTAACTGGTGGGCATTTAGACAATTTTTAAAAAATTGGTTGGCTCAGGTATAATCGTGTGAAAAAAGTGCCCAGAATCCAAGCCAGTGCTACAAGTGCTACCCCACTACACAGTCTCATCAGTCCAGGCAGAGGAGTCCCAAGTGACACGCTCTGCAGTGGGCATCGCCCCTAAACCTAGCACAACCACCATGTTAGATCACATCTGGGTGTCACCATTAGGTTCAGTAGAGGGGAGCTGCTAGCATCCCCTGTATTTAGGTTGCCCTACACTCTCCATTGGCAGAAGTTCTTGTGACCTTCCTTTGAGCAGCTCTCACACCTCAGCCTCTGAGATGAGGCACAGGTTTGGTCTTGGAGGTCAAGATGTGTCTTTTGCTGGCTGCATGTAACCCTGATCAGGTCTGGCCCAGTTAGAAGGGGCTGACAATCACCATTTCCCAGCTGTGTTTTCACAAAGCACAGCTCACCTTGGAAGCATGCCCTGCAGATCCTAAAGGATCATACATGCGCCCTGCCCCAGTGCCTTATTACAGCACCCCCCAGAGAGCTGGGTCTCTGGGCAAGACATGGACACAGTGAATCCAGGGGACATGGAGCAGGGGAAAAGGGGACATCTTTGGGGGACCACTACAGATGGGGGAGCCAAGGGCACAAAGAACATTGGGAAGCTCAGAAGGTCACAGAACCCTTGGGGAGGGGACAGAGAGGAGCAAACTATCCTTTGGGGAACAAAACGGGGGTTAGAGCTCAGGGGAGGCACAGTTTGCTCTGTGTTCCCTTCTAATGCCACAGAAGGGAACAGCCTTCTCCAGCATCCAGACCCTGCAATTAGACTTTAGCTCATGGGGTATCAGTTCCCAATGTGGACCTATGAAAGTGTTATTAGCCATAGTCACATACGTAGCAGGCAGCTCTGTCAGACAAGACCAGTAAGGGAACAGCAGCAGCAAGGACACAGCTAATGCATGTGAACTGGGAGGGTTTCACCTGGTGCCATGATGGAGAAAAACCCCCAGTCACAGTTCACATGTGCTGAGGGGATCTTCCAGGAAGCCCAAAGAGGCAAGTCCTTGGGGACCAATAAGGCAGCAACTCAAAATACCATTAATTATTTAGTCAGATGGGAATATTCCAGGTATTTCAGGGATTACAGTGCAGATTAGCACCACCTGTTTAATCTAGTTCTATCTGCAGCACAGAGAGCAGCCAGATGGGTTGGGAGCCCATAGCCCAGGGTTTCCTCCTTCCCAAAGACTCCATCTCTGGAAATGTAGATCTACAGAACCTCACCTCTGGCCAAGGAGTGTACAGCCACATTCAGGAGGCAGCAGGAACGACGGCGCCAGCCCAGGGCCAGCTGCCTGCCAGGCCACACCCCCAACACAACTCAGAGAACCCTAAGGCAGTGCCAATTAGCCTACTAACCAATTCTCCCTTGGCCTGTCCAAGGAAGAATACCCTGGCCAGGGACCCCCCTGGTGATACCCCTATGCCACGAACAGGGAGTGGCATAGCTGCCAAGTTTTATGCAGCTACATGTGTGAAATTTCTCACCAGTGAGAATCACCAATCTCCCCCTTCCGAGCAGTGGGAAGAACCTGAGAGGAGGAGGAGGGGCTGAGGTAATGCAGGAGGTGTCCAAGGGCAGACTACAGCAGAGGTAATGGGCTTGTTTGCAGCAGAGAAGGACAAGTGAGCCTTAGGCAGCCTGGAGGGCTGTTACGGGTGGGGCTCTCCATCCTTCTCCCCATTACCCTGCATCTTCCATTCCTCCAGCTTCTCCTCATCCCACCAAAACCTAGCCACATTTCCCTCTGCTCCAAACCCCCTGCTGAAAAGTGAGTGGGGCAGAGAGCTGCTTCTGTCTCCAGTCAGCTGGAGGTAGGCTGGGTATCAGCCCAGGGAGCAGGGAAGAGACTCCCTGCTTTAGTGCTGGTGTCTGGCACCACAGCTGCCCCAGGGCGATAAATGCAGGAAGAGTCTTGCAGCCCTGCTGGAAGCCTGAGACTCCATCAGGGCTGCAGGCAGGCATAAGGCAGAGGGGAAATGCATGAGTGTCAGGCCCAGTGGGTGACACTGGACAGCACAGTGAAGGGGTGACATAGCAGTTGCTATATGAGCTCTGTGCCACCACAGCATCCCCACTGCAAGGGGGTGACCCTTCCACGGGCAAGCACTCTGAGAGCATAGCACAAAGCATCTACATCACGTGATCTGGGCCGTAGCTCCTAGTGCCCAGTAATCAAGCACCAATCAAGGATATTAACCAACACAGTCGGCATTTTCCAGGCTGCCAGCCAAAGATTGGCTAGCCCCTGCAAACCCCACAGGGGGAGCCAGATCTGTACATACATGGAACTCTCTCAATAGCCTTTCTTGGTGGAGAAGCACCCTGTATTATACTAAGCATCCTCCTCAACCTCTGGCACACAGAGGAGAGGAAACGTCTCTTGCCTACTTCTGCTCTCACTCAGGGCATCTCAGTCAGCAGTAACCCCACAGCAGTCACTGGAGCTGGCACTGTGAGCTCCGAGCCTATTGAATCAGGAAAAGAAGCCTCTGCCAGTGGTGGACAGACTCTCCCCATAGCACTGTGAACCTCAGAGCCAAACACACCCATGGAAAGGAAGGCATCTAAGAGCTGGTTACTGACTCACTGGACCACTTTCTGCTCTGAAAAGCTGGCTACCACCCTAGGTACCACATCAGGGCAAAAGGGGCAGGCTGAGACCAGGCAAACCTGTTAAAAACCCCGGCCAAACCATCTGCAGATTCAGCTTTACCTGGAAGTTAAAACTCTCCCTAGCTCCTCTTCTGGGGTTCTCCCTGCGCCACCTCTCCCTGAATTCTTTAGCCATGGCTTCCGCTCAACAGGCTGGCAATGTGCCAAGAACATGTGATTATTTCTTATATTCCCTTACTGAATGAGGGAGGCAACCTAGTGACCAAGGATGTGGAAAAAGCTAATGTACTCAATGATTTTTTGCCTGTGTCTTCATGCACAAGGTCAGCTCTCAGATTGCTGCACTGGGCAGTACAGCATGGGGAGAAGGTGACCAACCCTCTGTGGAGAAAGAAGTGGTTCGGGACTATTTAGAAAAACTGGACGTGCACAAGTCCATGGGGCCGGATGCGCTGCATCCGAGGGTGCTAAAGGAGTTGGCGGGTGAGATTGCAGAGCCATTAGCCATTATTTTTGAAAACTCATGGCGATCGGGGGAGGTCCCAGATGACTGGAAAAAGGCGAATGTAGTGCCCATCTTTAAAAAAGGGAAGAAGGAGGATCCGGGGAACTACAGGCCAGTCAACCTCACCTCAGTCCCTGGAAAAATCATGGAGCAGGTCCTCAAGGAATCAATTATGAAACATTTAGAGGAGAGGAAAGTGATCAGGAACAGTCAGCATGGATTCACGAAGGGGAAGTTGTGCCTGACTAACCTAATTGCCTTCTATGATGAGATAACTGGCTCTGTGGATGAGGGGAAAGGAGTGGATGTGTTATTCCTTGACTTTAGCAAAGCTTTTGATACGGTCTCCCACAGTATTCTTGCCGCCAAGTTAAAGAAGTTTGGGCTGGATGAATGGACTGTAATGTGGATAGAAAGCTGGCTAGATCGTCGGGCTCAACGGGTAGTGATCAATGGCTCCATGTCTAGTTGGCAGCCGGTTTCAAGCGGAGTGCCCCAAGGGTCGGTCCTGGGGCCGGTTTTGTTTAATATCTTTATTAATGATCTGGAGGATGGTGTGGACTGCACTCTCAGCAAGTTTGCAGATGACACTAAACTAGGAGGCGTGGTAGATACACTAGAGGGTAGGGATCGGATACAGAGGGACCTAGACAAATTAGAGGATTGGGCCGAAAAAAACCTGATGAGGTTCAACAAGGACAAGTGCAGAGTCCTGCACTTAGGATGGAAGAATCCCATGCACTGCTACAGACTAGGGACCGAATGGCTAGGTAGCAGTTCTGCAGAAAAGGACCTAGGGGTCACAGTGGACGAGAAGCTGGATATGAGTCAACAGTGTGCTCTTGTTGCCAAGAAGGCTAACGGCATTTTGGGCTGTATAAGTAGGGGCATTGCCAGCAGATCGAGGAACGTGATCGTTCCCCTTTATTCGACATTGGTGAGGCCTTATCTGGAATACTGTGTCCAGTTTTGGGCCCCACACTACAAGAAGGATGTGGAAAAATTGGAAAGAGTCCAGCGGAGGGCAACAAAAATGATTAGAAGTCTGGAGCACATGACTTATGAGGAGAGGCTGAGGGAACTGGGATTGTTTAGTCTCCAGAAGAGAAGAATGAGGGGGGATTTGATAGCAGCCTTCAACTACCTGAAGGGGGGTTCCAAAGAGGATGGAGCTCGGTTGTTCTCAGTGGTGGCAGATGACAGAACAAGGAGCAATGGTCTCAAGTTGCAGTGGGAGAGGTCCAGGTTGGATATCAGGAAAAACTATTTCACTAGGAGGGTGGTGAAACACTGGAATGCGTTACCTAGGGAGGTGGTGGAGTCTCCTTCCTTGGAGGTTTTTAAGGCCCGGCTTGACAAAGCCCTGGCTGGGATGATTTAGCTGGGAATTGGTCCTGCTTTGAGCAGGGGGTTGGACTAGATGACCTCTTGAGGTCCCTTCCAATTCTGATATTCTATGATTCTATGATTCTTCCACCCCATTAGTCTTTTTTATCAGCTTGCTTCTGCCTTGGATTGTGGAGAAATAGCTACCTTCACAGCTGCTGCCAAAGCTTTTGGTGACAGGCTAGGAGCATGAATTCTCTCCCCCTTCCAGCAGGGTGCATGTACACCAACCCTGGTTGTAGAACAAGCATTCGTTTTGGGGCACAGCGTTCGACACCATTAAACAGCACACTGAACCTGAGCAATGAGAACTGGGCTGAGCTTCTCTAGCCGACATCTTAGTATGTTCATTCAGTTAGCCAATCACTGGTATGTTCCGAAACAAGCCATTCATTCCACATGCTGACATCTGAAAGGTGGTTTTCAGATCCGTAGCAAGTTTGCTGCTTCACAGCACAGTACTCAGCTTCTACGTGAGATAACAGAATGGACCCTTTGTTCCTCAGTCTGCTACTGCACACAGCATCAATAACCCAGGCTTCTCGGTGAGCCAGACTCTGCCCTGGTGGCAACAAATGGGGAACCCGACGTAACATTGATAAGGGAAGAGGGACAACGATCCATGATTTTTCCTTACCTCTGCTGACAAGCATCCAGGCCTTCGTTTATAGGTTCTTTGTAACAAGAAAAGCAACGCAACCTGCAGCATAGCAAGGAATAGATGCTTGCACGACAGGATGGAGGCTACCCCACTGTGGTCAGCAGGATGTTCCCAGAAACACACTTCCCTGTAGGCTGGCAGCCTGTTTCACTAGAGTCTCTGCTTGTGTCTCTTTTCTCATCTAACTGTTAGACCTATAACTAGTTTGCTTGTGATTTTGTGTGTCAAATGCGCAAGGCTTATTTCAAGTTAAAATTTGGCCTAAATGCATCTATGACTTGGCTTTAAAAATGGATGCAGCTAGTTTCCATAATCTCGGAAACTGGAACCTGATGACCCTGCTGGCTCTGTACTGTTGCTTATTTGGGGCTAGGGACATTTCAGGTGCCTGGCCATTAAACCTAGTCAGCCAGAAAATGAGTACCAGCAACCGAGAGACTTCTTAACCAGAGAGGCAATTCCTGTTTTGGATTTTGACCATGATGGTCTGGGGCAGACAGGGTCACTACGAATCAGAACGTTGCCACCTCCTGGAGCTCCAGGCCTTTAACGCTGTTTATTCTGAGTAAGTGAATTCCTGAGTTGAAGCTGGCACAGAGAAGTGTGGAGCTGTCACAGACAGCCAGGGAAGCAAGGGGTCCAGATCCGTCGAGGCACAAGGTGACCAGGCAGGCTGTGGAGAGAACAGGGAAGCATTAGTCAGTCAGATGTGTTTCGGTGTAATTCAGAAGTACATTGAGACAACAAACAACTCACCTACAGAAAACAGGGGCTTTTTAAAGGGGAGGAGGGTGCAGTTATAGGGTCTTTCTACAGACACACATGGATGACACTCAAAGGAAGCTATGGCCCAGCATATGAAATCTGGCCCCACTTTGTCTCCCAGGTCAGGTACTTCTCCCACCTGACATTACCGCCACAGCACCCTGCTGTAGGAGGCTTCCTAGGGCTCCTAGTGGCCACAGGGCCCTCTGCAAGCCAGGTGTTAGCAGCTGGTATTTCTAGGATTAAAAAAGGGACATGATCAAGATTCCCTCTTGCCTCTCTCTCAACCCAAAGAAGTGAGAGCTTCTACTGCTCAACAGTCCCATGACATATACATGTGCTGAAAACCAGCACAAAACTAGGCCCCACCTGGGTCACGTCATCTCTTTGCTCTTCTGCTCTCCCCGCAATGGCGGATAGGAATAGAGATTAAGGGGAGATGACATGGCAAGCAGGTGCAACATGTATCCGGAGTTTAGAGACAGCAGGTCACCCAGATTGTGAGCTGGGACTCCAGACTGTTGCGGTGCTTATTTTGCAGGGGCTGCTCTCAGGATCGGCTCCTGCTGTGCCTCCGATTGGCTCTCTCAGAATGCTGATCCGAAGCCCATTCAGGAGCCAACATAGCCTTAAGAAACTCCTGCAAGCCTGGGACAATGGAGGAGTCAGTCCTAATACACACTGACTGCGACAGCAATGGGATTGGCACAGTTTGAGACACATTCTCAGGTACCCATTACATAAGGGGTTGTTAGGAACTGTACATCCTCTCGTAATAGCTGGTATGTTACAATAGCATGTGGAAGGATCTATGCCTGAGGGTTAATTGTTTTGCTTAGGCACTATCATTTAGCAGATTTTCTCCTCAGGACATTCCCATCAAACAGAACATGCTGTTCTCACAGTGATTTGTCTGCAGGGTCCTGTTTCACCAACACATTAATTCCTTTGACCTAATTGTTGCTGGATTTATTGTTCTCAGTCATGGGGATGGGGATGGGATCACATTCAGAAAGAAACCTTAGAACTTTAGAGCCTTACTGCTTTGCAGAAGGTGCAGCTGAAACCCGTAACACATTAGTCTCAGAGCAGAAAACACAGTCAGCCGTCATATTAATTCAGCACAGCCTGATGATTTTGATCACCACCAATGGACATTAAAACAAGCCTCTCTTCCAATGCCAATAAAATTCTTCGTTACTGCACTTCTGGGGATAACCCTAATTAATGCCATACAGATTCCTTGCCCTCCCCCTGCTTATTTCTTTATTACATTTTTTTTGGCAATGTACATTTGATCACCAAATTGGGGGTTGGGAAGTAATTTTCCCCAGGTCAGACTGACAGGAACCTGAGGGTTTTCACTCTCTTTGCAGCATAGGGTGCAGATCACTAGCTAGGATAATCTGGGTAATATCTCACTCAAATCAGTTCCCCATCATTAAAGGATCCTTGGGCATTGGCACATCTTGGTCACCCACCAGCTGCCCTGGTTCTCTGCCTATGGCACACAACAGTTCAGTCTCCTGAGGGCTGCAATACTTTGGTCTGATTCTGGTTGTGTGGAATGGTGTGCAAGGCTGTTAGAATGACTTAGACTTGAACTTATTTCCAACATGAAGGAGGTTTCAGCACAATATATATTTTAAATGGAGACTAGAACATCAGACATTTGCACCTATATCTGGAGACAGCCTAATGTCATGTCTTCTAGGACATTTGTAGTAGCTCCTCCCATCCCAGTGGCACCAGCACTGACTTTCACAGGGTATTTACGAAACAGGCAAACAGAATCAAATTCACTCAGTGTTGTTCTATATTTGTACAGCCCCTGGGTGCTTGGGATCCTGGGCCATGACTGGGGTCCTAGGCACCATCGTAACACAAATTAATAATACATGATTTTGCACTCAGAGTCTTAGTTTAACTATTATTAAAACAAGTGCAGTTATCAACTGCTGGTTAAGACTGAGGCTAACATACCAATGATGCATTCAGCATACTGCACTCATGCAGGAGGACTAAGGCAGTTGATCGTGGATCCAGCCTGAGCTCAGGTTCCTTCACTGCCAGGGCTGGAGAGTGGCCTCTACAACCAGCAGACAGAGTGTGGGTGTGTGCAGGAAGCTGAACTGTCTGTGGGCAGAGTGACAGTCTATGCAAACGCCTGTTTACAGTAGACACATTGCATAAAAGGTGTAGTCAGACGGTGGAAAGGGAAATATAAAAAGGATTGCCAGTCTCTAGAGAAAAAAGAACAGGAGTACTTGTGGCACCTTAGAAACTAACCATAACCCACTTCATCAGTTCTAGCCCATGAAAACTTATGCCCAAATAAATTGGTTAGTCTCTAAGGTGCCATAAGTACTCCTGTTCTTTTTGCGGATACAGACTAACACGGCTGCTACTCTGAAACCAGTCTCTAGAGAGTCACTTCTGCCATTTTGTATACCTCTGCCCTTGCAACATCAAGTTGAGAACAGGAAGATGGCATTTCTACAACACTCTGAGCTCTACAGGTGGGTTAAAAAAGTGCCACATACAACAGGAATTTGTACGTAACTAAATTTCATACTGGTTTATGTACATAGAACTGCACCTAGATTAAGGCTAAAATTCCATCAAAAGGTTCTGGCAACACCATGCCCCACATGACCAAAGATCCAATGCTTTGCTAACATCACCAGAGCTCTGACACATAATCACATGATAAATTTGTTAGTCTCTAAGGTGCCACAAGTACTCCTGTTCTTTTTGCGGATACAGACTAACACGGCTGCTACTCTGAAACCTGTCATAATCACATGAGTTACTACATGGCCACAGAAGAACATGCTGGTGAAGACCATTTCTGGGGAAGACCATCAATTTCACTCTTTCCCTACAATTTTAAACAACTGTATTTTAAGAGAAATGTTTAACAAAAATGTCTAATCATCATCATTTGCATTAGATACGCTCATGTGGTCTGCCCAGTAACAGGACTGTAAGTTCAGCTGTTTCCCAGCTGTATTCTCCCCTCCCTATTCTAAACTGGATGGTAGATAAGCAGCAACTAACACAAGCCTCCGAGTATAATAATAATAATAGTGCTTAGGAGGTATTTGCTCTTTGTTCTCAGATCATTGTAAGGCCAAACCTCATCACACCCCTTGGGTGGGAAGGGCTGGGAAGCAAGCAAGATTAATTCCATAATGCCTGTAATTCCCAGTCACAACATTCAGGGCCAGGTTTTTTGCTGCCCCAAGCAAAAAAATTTTTGGCTGTCCCCCACCCCAGCCCTGGGCTCTCCCCTGCTCAATCCTGCTGCCCCAGCCCTGGGCTCTTCCCCCCCACCCGCACCCCCTGCTGTCCCAGCTCTGGCCCCCACCCCCACCCGCACCCCCCTGCCGCCCCAGCCCTGGGTCACTGGTAACTCGCTCCCAGGGCAGGTCATTCAGCAGGAATTTTGGATGTGCACAGAACACAGACAGGATTGGTTCCAATATGGTTACAGAACTGCAGTAAAGTGGAACAATTTTCAGCTTGTGTGATTGAAGGATATCTGGATGCATATTATAAGACTGTCCTAAATGAGGAAAAGTTGAGGTGCCTTTATTATTCTTTTGTTCCACTCTTTGTTTCTATGGGGAATTTGCCAATGCAATATCACTGTCTTCCTTTTAAACAAATAAAATAAAAAAATGGCAATGGCTGTTGAAAATAGCAATTCCACTCCTAATAACCACTGGGAAGCATTTCTTGCTCAATTTTATCCTACTTTTTCTACAGCAAGTTACAGTGGATCAGTATATTTGATTTGGGAGAAATGAAGTAACAATGCAGAGCGCGGCGCGGCTGACAGGGCGGCCCGGATGGATTGAGCCGCTTGCATCGGGGCCTCCAGCAGCCAGAGCCCCTCCTCTGCTCCTCCCCTGCAGCCTCAGCACGCTGCGCTGGCAGCACTCTGGGGGGACGGGGCTGCGCGCTCCGCGGGGGAGCGCAGCAGCGTGTCTGGCTGTGCTCGGAGCCAGACATGCCGATCTGAGCGACACGGTCAGGGGGCCGGGGGGGTTGGAGAAGGGGTATGGCATCTCGGGGGGCAGTCAAGGGACAGGGAGAAGGGGGGGTTGGATGGGGCAGAGGTTCGGGGGAGCAGTCACAGGCAGGGAGGGGGGGGTTAGATGGGTCAGGGGTTCCGGGGGTGGGCAGTCAGGGGACAGGCAGCAGTTGGATAGGCGTGGGAGTCCCGATGGCCTGTCAGGGGGCGGGGGTGTGGATAGGGGTCGGGGCAGTCAAAGGACAGGTAGGGGGTGAGGTTCTAGGGGGGCAGTTAGGGTGGGGGAGTCTCAGTAGGGGGCAGTCGTGGACAAGGAGAAGGGAGGCTTAAATAGTGGGTGGGGTCCCAGGCGGTGGTTAGGAGCAGGGGTCTCAGGAGGGGGTGATCAGGGGACAAGAAGCCGGGTGGGTTGGATGGGTTGGGGGTTCTGTGGGGGGCAGTCAGGGGGCGGGAAGTGGGAGGGAGTGGATTGGGGCGGGGCTACCCCCGTGGAGTGTCTTCTTTTTTGAATGTTAATTATGGTAACCCTACTGTTCATAGTGCCACCCCATTCTAGCAGTGAGCTCTCCATTCACAGCAAGCTGCAGCATGAGGTCTCAGCTACCTCACTCCCTCCCCCTCCCTTTCCTGTTGCTAGTGGCCAAGGGAATGCTGGGAAATGTAGTTCTTTCCCTGCTCCAGGGTTGGCTCTATAGGCAGGGAGCTAACCAAGGAACTACAGCTTCCAGGGCCCCCTGTTGGTTCTTAGCTCCTATGCTGGATCCCTGCCGTCCCTGCAAATGTGCCGCCCCAAGCACCTGCTTGCTTTGCTGGTGCCTAGAGCCAGCCCTGTGAACATCAACCAAAGTGAGCGGGAATGTTTAGTAACCAGGCCCTGGCTCCAAAATTCAATTACAGCATCTAGTCCAATTGGGACAACACCTTGGCATTTCCTTTCATATGTTATCCTGTCCTCCCAGCTGCCGGACTGTCTCATCTGTAAAACTGCACGCTTTATAGCATCCTTTCACTTTAATCAGGATGCGACTGAGTTCTGAGGCTACAAACCTGAGCACTCATTATTTTTGTGATATAGAAACTGAGTCCAAGCTGTTTATCACAGGTCACGAAATAGCCATTTCTGTCAAAACCCCATAGGCTGGATCTGGGTCAGTGACCTACAGAATAAAGCAGAGGTCCCCAAACTGTGGGGTGCACCCTCCATGGTAGCATGGAGGAGCATCTGGGAGGGCGTGGTGGGGCCCAGGCCAGCCCCCATGGGCGGTGTGGAGGGAGCACCACCCAGCCCCTTCCTGCCCCCAGCTGCATCCCCATCCCCAGCCTCGGTGCAGCTCTGCACCCGGCCGGAGCTCCACTCCCGGCCCCTGCCAGCTCCCAGCCTCAGCTGCTGGCTGCGGCTTCGTTCCCGGCCTGGGGCCGAGGCAAGCAGTGGAGCTGCACCTGGCCACAGGCCCAGCTGCAGCTCCATTCCGCTCCTGGCCGTGGCCCTGTTGATGCCGGTGAGTTCTTGACCTGCCCCTGCGCCGCCCCCATTTCAACCCCTTCCCCAAATCCGCGCCCCGTCCCAGTCTCTTCCCCGCCTTCTCCCCTGAGCACGCTGCGTTCCCGCTCCTCCCCCCTTCCTCCCAGAGCTTGTTACGCCATGAAACAGCTGTTTCGCAGTGGCAAGTGCTGGGAGGAGAAGCGTGGATGCGGCGTGCTCAGGGGAGGAGGCAGAGGCAAATTTGAGCGGGGGCGGAGAACTTGGCAAATTTTTCCTCTATGGCTCCCAGCACCAGACCCATCCCCAGTTGAGGCCCCAGCCTTGGCCCCCTTACCCCTTTCCGTGTCCCCCCACCCACCCAGAGCCATATCCCCACTCCTCGCCCCGGGGAGGAGGGGTATGGACATGGGTAAGGGAGGCGCGACCCTCCAAAGTTTGGGGACTGCTGGGATAAAGGCTCAGTAGCACATCACTACTGAGAGAGGAATAAAGAGGGACGTTTTAACACCCCATCAATACGTGGTTCCTCCCAGGGGCATGGCTACACTTGCAGATGTAGAGTGCTGGGAGTTAAAACAGCCTTCGGAGACCACAGCAGGGAAAACGCTACCCTGTGTTTACACTCTCAGCTGGAAGCGCACTGATGTGGCCACATTAGCAGGTCTTGCAACATGCATTATGGTAACTATCCCAGTGTGCAAGTGGCTGCAACATACTTTTCAAATGCGGGGGTGGGGGGTGGAGTGTGACAGGGAGTGTGTTGTGTGTATGTGGGGGAAGAGTGGGTTTTTGGGGAGCTGAGAGTGTGTCAGCATGCTGTCTTGTAAGTTCAGACAACAGTAGATCCCCCCTCCCCCCTGGCCTCTCTCTCACTCACTCAAAGCAAGCAGCATTCCTCAGTAATGGTTGCTTTGTCCTGGAGCAGATAAGCATAGGGATGTCAGAAACGGAGCTCTGAAAGGGCATATCTGCATTCCTACAGCTGAGTTCAAAACAATGAAAAGAGTGGCCACTTGACCTAAGGGGATTATGGGACATTTCTGGAGGTCAATCAGAGTGCAGTGATGGAACATCTTGTTCCCACTGACGCTTGGGCGTTTCAGCCAAGGCGCAGCAAGTGCTATGCTTCTCGTGGAGCTGAATTACCAGGAGCGCTCCAGCTGCAGAGTCCAGGTGCTCTAAGTGCCTTGCCAATGTGGATGGGTCAGGAGTTAGGGCGCCCGGGGCTGCATTAATGCGCTCTAACTCGCAAGTGTAGCCAAGCCCTAAGTCACATTTCGAGGCCGTACCTCCGCTGTCTTGGTTCCAGACCTTCACCATGCAGTCATGTGATGAAGTGGCAACGACTGGGATCAGACCCACACCGTTGGGAAGGAAGACACAGGATGCTGTGGTTTGGAAATGCCCCTTGTACTCACGCACTCGGCTTCTTGTCTGCCTTAGGTCCCACAGCTGCAAAGGAACAGACACAAAGAGCTCAACCCGAAGGCCACTTCACCAATTTACTAAACAGAAATTAAAAGTTACAGTGATTCGAGTGAAATCCCTGCAAGCTCCATGGACACTTTTCAAAGACACCATAATAGAAGCTCAATTTAAATGTATACCCCAAATTTAAAAACCCAGTAAAAGAACTAAAAAAGAGCCACCGTGGCTTAACAACCATGTAAAAGAAGCAGTGAAAGATAAAAAGGCTTCTTTTAAAAAGTGGAAGTCAAATCCTAGTGAGGTATATAGAAAGGAGCATAAACACTGCCAAATTAAGTGTAAAAATGTAAGAAGGAAAGCCAAAAAGGAGTTTGAAGAACAGTTAGCCAAAAACTTCCTTTTATTTGTTTTAAACCTGCTGCCCATTAATTTCATTTGGTGGCTCCTAGTTTTTATATAATGGGAACAAGTAAATAACTTTTCCTTATTCACTTTTTCCACACCACTCATGATTTTATAGACCTCTATCATATCCCCCCTTAGTCTCCTCTTTTCCAAGCTGAAAAGCCCTAGCCTCTAATCTCTCCTCATATGGGACATGTTCCAAACCCCTAATCATTTTAGTTGCCCTTTTCTAATGCCAGTATATCTTTTTTGAGATGAGGAGACCACATGTGTATGCAGTATTCAAGATGTGGGTGCACCATGGATTTATATAAGGGCAATATGATATTCTCCATCTTATTCTCTGTCCCTTTTTTAATGATTCCTAACATCCTGTTTGCTTTTTTGACTGCCGCTGCACACTGTGTTGATGTCTTCAGAGAACTATCCACGATGACTCCAAGATCTTTTTCCTGATTCGTTGTAGCTAAATTAGCCCTCACCATATTGTATGTATAGTAGGGTTATTTTTTCCAATGTGCATTACTTTACATTTATACTCATTAAATTTCAAATTTCTCACAAAATTTGCCATTTTGTTGCCCAATCACTTAGTTTTGTGAGATTTTTTTGAAATTCTTCGCAGTCTGCTTTGGTCTTAACTATCTTGAGCAGTTTAGGATCATCTGCAAACTCACTGTTTACCCCTTTCTCCAGATCATTTATGAATAAGTTGAATAGGATTGGTCCTAGGACTGACCCTTGGGGAACACCACTAGTTACCCCTCTCCATCCTGAAAATTTACTATTAATTCCTACCCTTTGTTCCCTGTCTTTTAACCAGTTCTCAATCCATGAAAGGATCTTCCCTCTTATCCTATGACAATTTAATTTACGTAAGAGCCTTTGGTGGGGGACAGGTAATACCAAGGCTAAAGCCAGTCCAGCGCACAGGCTGCACTTCCTGGCAGGATTGCTCTCAGAGCACCAACGTGAACCCCCTGAGCCCTGCTGCCCGCGAGACAGGTTACCATCTATAGGTATCAATTTCTGGAGAGATCTAGAACAAGCAGCAATTTGCTGCCCAGCCAGAAAACTCACTGTGGCTTCGCAGCCCTCCCCACCAAAGCCATTGCTGCTGCTGATGCAATACCGGCCATCCTGGCTTACATCACAGTAGGTCTGAATATACTGCTTTACCGGGAACCTATGGGCCACCTGCAGCTCCCGGCTGTCCCAGATCCTGGAAAGGAGGAAAAAAGAACAAGTGAGGGAGAGTTAATATAGTGATTGAACTCCTCGCACCATCTGGCCAGTTACTGGGGCAGACTCTACAAAAGAGAATGCAAGCTGGCTATTTTGATGCATGCTCATGACAATATGCACAACCCAATCTCTTCACACCTCCAGCCTGGGCCTCTTCTCCTCTATTTCAAAGGTTACCGAGCTCCATGACTCATCCCCATGTTCTGGCCCAGACCTGCCAATTCTCTAGTTCTTTGTGGTGTTCCACGTGTGTGAACCAGAGCCCTCCTTCCCTCCACCCAAGCTAGAGTCATTCCTCCCTTGAGATCTAGCCTCCATGCCTGCAAGCTCCATGGGCCTAGCACAAAGGGCCCAGTCTTGGTTGGGGCCTTGAGGAGAAGCTACTGAAATACTCATGTTAAACAACAACACTTCCCCCTTCAGACCACAACATGTTTTCAGCCCCATTCCCTTTGCCTCATCCATCTCCCACCCTGTAGCTCGGCTGCATGGGGATTTCCATCTTGGCCACTTTGAAATGCTGGTTTCTTTTCTTTGCTGGTGGCTCCCTTTGCCTGGGAGAGGGCTGGGCAGCCCAGGACACTGCTCCTCTTATAGCTGATCACCCTCCTGCTCTGCTGCGTATCACGTATGCTGTCTGCAAACTTACTAGCAATGGTAATAATATTGATCAGTGATGACAAAGCCATGCCAAATACTAACGTAGCTTCCACCCAGTGACAAGTGGTATTGCTCACAGCACTAGTGCCCTGATCATGCGCTACCCCACCGTAGATCATGCTCTCCACGAAATATGAGGTTAGCACAAGGTTTGCTTCTAGCAACAGAGCTTGGGAGACAACTTCACTAACCTAGAAAGCCACTCACTGCTGTGGTTTGTGCTGCGGACTCCAAACAATAACCTCCTTATTACCCCAATTCAAGCAGTAATGAAGTACTCTATTGGTGTATCTACTTCCTCACCAGGGTTAGAAACACCTGGCCTGCCAAAAGATGGGTTGAGGAATGAAAGATGCCACTGCCGCCCACCCAGTGAAGGAGAAAGGCGCCCGACAACCATAGTGCACTGGTCTGGAGATGCCGAGGCACTCATTCTGGACCCAAGTGAGCAGCTCTGCAGTCCAAGGCCATTAGCAGCCCCCATCCCACCAACAGGCCTAATCACCAGCACTGTCCATGGGATGGTTTTACAAAGCTCTGGGACTCCTCACCCACGTTCTCCTGAATACACCAAGTCTCACCTCTGCAGCTGGTTCCCACTGCTAGGCTTTACCTGATTGTTTTATCCTCTGACGTCTGGATGACATACGGCTCTGCAGGAACCCAGCACAGGTGTGTTACCTGCCGAAGGGAAATAAGTACCAGAATCCTGTCCACCTACCACAGCCCAAACGAACCCCTGCCCAACATACACTGCTCTTGGGGCCCAGCCATCCTCTGTCCCAAGCAGCCATCACTGGAGCCAGGAGGGCTGGGCGGAGCTACCTCTGGATCCCATCAATGCTGCTCCCTTAGTAGCCAGTGTGTGATCTGAGGTGCAACGAAGGAGGAGAGGGGACTTGGTCAGTAGGTATGGGCTCTTGTAGCGTTAAACTGCCCTACACAAAATCCCAACGGGACATTTCTATGGGTAATCGAAAACCCTCCTGTCTCAGGACATGAGACCACCTTTAAGGGAGTCAGAAAGAAGCTTCCCCATGGTCAGGTTACTCCACATTGTTCTCTACAGGGATTCCTGCCCTTCCCTCTCAAGTAGCTGGCACTGCATGCTGTCGATGGCAAGAGACGGGGTTAGCTGGACATTGAGTCTGACCCAGTCTAGCCACTTTTGTGCTGTGGAGTGGGAAGTGGGAGTTCAGGTTCTAGTCCTGACTCATTTCAACTCTCTGCCTTTGGGCAAGTCACCTGGAGCCTGATTTCGCGATGGGCTAAGGGATGGCCCTAACCCTTCAGTGCCCCAGTCTGCCCAGCAGTACCGGGTTTACCATGGCGCCAGGCCCAGAGTCAGAAGGGGCGCCGGCCAGCCCAATGCCCCGGCCGGCTGAGATGGCCAGGAAAGCTGCCCCCACCCCTTGCCCCCCAAGCCCTCTCCCCTGAGCTAAGCGCCCTGGGAGGCTGCAGCAGGGATCGGGCGCACCCAGCCACCGGAGCAGAGAGGAGGGTGCTGGGGCCGGGTCACTTCACTTCCTGCTGCCCAGTGAGTGCGGGGTCGGGCCCGCCCTCCAAATCATCAGGTGGCAGGAAGTGGAGTGACCCGGCCCCAACCCGCTCCACTCCACCAGTGAGTGCTGGGGGGCGGTTTCCTGCCTGCCTCCCAAGCCTGGGGAAATGGAGCAGTGGGGAAGGAGCATGGGAGGAGAAGGGAAGAGGATGGGGGAAGCAGAGGCGGGGGGGGGAGGGGAGCTGGAGCCCAGCATGCTGAATCCCCTTGGCAGAAGCTGGGGCTTCCCTGTTAAGCAGGCCCATCGAACCCTCACCCTAACAAGCCCCACCTCCCCTGCATCTGTACCACCCTGATGAGCCCCCCCCCAGACACCCTCCCCACTGAGCCTCAACCACCTGTACCTGGACCCCCACCCAAATAAACTCCACTTCCCCTGCACCTAGACACCCCCCCCCACACTAGCCCCAAACACCTTCACCTGGATCTCCTGCAGAGTCCCATTGCCCCTGCACCTGGAACTCCCCAATGAGCTTCTGTGCATCCAAATCTCCCACTGAGCCATCCACACCCAGACTGCCCCCCAGAGAACTCTCTTATCCCCACCTGGATCCCCCCACACTAAGTCCCTCTGCACTGGGATCCTGCTGCCGGGCTGAGCCTGCTCACCCACACCTGGTGCGCCTGGCACATGGGGGCAGGGGCCCAGGGTGTTTCTGTGGCAGACCTGGCCCTTGCACTGTGTCATGGTTGGATGCAGTCTCACTGCTGAGTCCCTATCCCGGGGTGGGGTGGGAGGAGGCTGCATGGTGATCTCCCACCTCCATGCAACCAGTGGCCTGTGCTCTCCACTGCCACGTTGGAGCCTCCAGATTTATTTATTGACAAATAAAATTTGCAGAATTTTAAAATACCGTGCACAGAATTTTTAATTTTTTGGTGCAGAATCCCCTCAGGAATATGGGGTGCTATGCAGCTGTGATGGCGGGACTGTGAGGAAGGTGGTGGGCAGTGGGGAGGTCTATGGGCAAGGGGCGCAGGGCGAGCGGTGTGGTGTGCAGGGTGCTGTGCAGTTGTGGTGGGAGGCCAGCGGCGGAGGTCTCTGGGAGGGGTGAGGGCTAGTCATAGAGGCACTGGACATAAGGGTGGGGCGCTGGGCAGAGGGGCGGTGTGGTGCAGGCCCACCCCCAAGGGGAATGGGCCCACTGGCAGCACAGGGCTGGGCAGACCAGTGTGCGTCTGGCAGCTGCAGGTTTCTAAACAGTGCCCTCCTGCTGGGCTGCGTGGAGTGGGGCTGCTCCTGCCACACTGTGCCTCATTGCCCCCAGCCTGCCCTTCACTCTGGAGACTGACCATCCCACCACCCTGCACCTTCCCCCATGGGGACCCACAAATATGTTTGGCGCCGGGCCCATAAAAAGTTAATCCGGCCCTGGGATAGGACATACCCTGCCTCACACGAGGAGCCATGAGGCTTAACTCATGTGCCAGGCAAAGGCAGACAAGGGGGCTACACGTGCAACAGGTTATCACAATTACTACTTTGTACAATGATCACACTGACGTGACAGCAAATCAGTGTTGCACTATCACAGCTCTCAGACGCTATCGTAGGGTCTTAAATGACGGGTAAGAAAGTGGGTGGCAGTGACAGAACAGCACGTGTGCTGCAAGTAGATGTCACCAATGCAGTAATTGAAGTGCAGAGATGATGGAATGGAAGCTGAAGCCTGCTTTACCTCACACCCTCCTGCTGGGGTCTCTTCCTGCTCTTGGGGGATGTGTGCAGGATTACGCTAAAATGCTGTTGCATTATTGCTCCTCTCATTTTGCATTGTCCACTGAGCACTCTGGGGCAGGGACCTCACTTCCAACAAGTCCAAGGTGTCCAGGACACATTCAATTTCCTCAGCACGGAAGTCACTGCTGAGTGTGACCCACGCTCCCCCAGGTAGTTACACCCATTCACTCCAGGCTGCCTCTGATCCAATGGCCTGAGTGCTAGACTTAGGACTTTTGCTGGGATTCCTGGTTGATCAAGCTGGGACCCAGTGTGAAAGGCTTCTTCTAAAATTCACCTTAGTCATTCTGGAAAGCTAGGGTCCATGTCCTGGAGCTTTGGGTTACACCTGCACCGCTGGGTTTCCCCAGGGGAGTTTTAGGTTGGTAGATGTGCCAGATAAAGCACTGGGAAGCAAACGCTGCAGTGCACCCAGGATAGACACCTCCCAGGTACCAGCCACACGCTCTGCGGTTTTGCCATTATCTGGAGGGGCAGAGAATGTGCCCTCTCACCACTGGCCTCCTTGCAGAGGCTTCTTTCAAATATGCTGATCAGTGCAAACTGGGCATCTGGTGAGGTGGACCCACCACTTCCAGTTACCAGGGCCCCTGAAGTGCCATCCATTGTGAATAGCTTTCAGTGGCTACTGCCCTGGCCTGCCTGAGGTCAGAGCATTAATGAAACATGCAACTGGAGTTTGTGTGGGGGGCAAGGCCTGCTCTCACCACATGCACAAGGAAACCCCTGAATCGCTGCTAGGGCAGCAGCAAAAATAGCTTCCCCTTTGCATAGATTCACATGCACACGAGCCAGTGGGTAGGGAGCTGCCATTCTAGGGCAAACAGGGACATCTGCTCTTACCAGATTCCTGGAGATGGCAGCTCTCCGCAGACACTCCCCGGTCTCTATGTCCCACTTGCACATGGTGTTGTCCCGTGAACCTGTGCACAGCTGTAAAGAATCTACAACCACAATGACTTTATGTAAGAGAGGGCAGAGAAACCAGCATTACTGCAGCTGCCAGCAGTAGGAGTCAGCTGGGCCTCACCTGGGCTCACCGCCAGTCCAGTTACAACCAAGTCATGTCCTGGGAAGTGCTGGCTCGGCCCCGAGTTCCTGTGTAGCTCCCACATCATGACTGTCTTGTCACGGGAGGCGCTGAAAAAAATGTTGGATTCAAAGACACAGGCCACCTGCACAGAATAGAATGAGAGATACAAGATCCATTTACCAGCTCAACCCAATGGCAAGGCAAGAAAAGCCCAGCAAGTCTGCAATGGTTTCAGAGCTCTGCACTTGGCTGCAGCCATGTTCCTACCTGTCAGGCCCAGGAAACACATAGCTCTGAAAGGGGGATATTTTGACTTACAAATTCCATTTTGTACTCACATGAAGATAACTCCAAGCTGTGCAATTCAGGGCGATTACTGCAGCAAAGTGAATTCTTGTTGCTGGCTGCAGAGCCTTATAGCTCCCCTCAAGAGTTAAACTAACCCAGAAACACACTCCTCAACTTATATGGAAGAACTGTGGACAAATGTTAACTAGTAGATTAACATGAGGCTCTTAAGTGATCCAGGTCACAGTCATGGGCAGAAGACAAGAAGCAAAGGAAGAGATTTAGAATATATCCAGGACCTTGAGCTCTCAACGATTCCAAGGCAAGGACCCTACTCCACCACTGACCCGAGAGACACAATCCTCTCATGAAAAAAGGTTGAGAACCACTGGTTTAATTAATCCACTACTCGCTGACATAGCACTGTCTACACGGAGGGTTAGGTCGGTACATCTGTATCACTCAGGAGGGTGGATTTTTAACACCCCTGAGCCATGCAGTTATATAGGTCTATAGTGTAGACCAGGCCTAAGCTTTCATTAACAAAACTAAATCACTCTCCAACCCTTCGGGGTGTGAAAGGAACTTCCCAGGTACGAACCAGACACAAACTGAGGCAGTTCTGTTCTTCTGACTCTACAGAAGCCTGAACCAAGCGCTCAGAGAGGTGTGAACAGTTCCTCCCTGGGAAGTGAGAGCTCTGATACCTAATGATGGCTATTTAAATGTCAATAACTGCTTCGCTGCTGATCATTTTGGCCGAAACCTGCAGAGCTGTGCCTAGCCACCTTTAGTGGATGCAGGGGTATAGTAGGGAGGCAGGAAGCGGTCACAGGCTGGTAGGGCAGGGAGAAGGAAACAAGGTCCTCGATCTGTTCCCCCTCCATCCCAAAATGTCAATGATTGCTGCCGTGTTCACCTACAGAGAGGAGGAGGGGAAGCTTACAAGAAGTGGAAATTTGGACAGATAACTAGAGAGGAGTACAAAAACATTGCTAGAGCATGTGGGGTGTAATCAGGAAGGCCAAGGCACAATTGGAGTTGCAGCTAGCAAAAGATGTGAAGGGTAACAAAAAGGGTTTATCCAGGTATGTTAGCAACAAGAAGGTGGTCAGGGAAAGTGTGGGACCCTTACTGAATGGGGGAGGGAACATAGTGACAGATGATGTGGAAAAAGCTGAAGTACTCAACACTTTTTTTGCCTCGATCTTCACAGACAAGGTCAGCTCTCAGACTGGGCAACACAGTACGGGGAGAAGGTAAGCAGCCCTCAGTGGTGAAAGAACTGGTTAAGGACTATTTAGAAAAGCTGGATGTGCACAAGTCTATGGGTCCAGATCTAATGCATCCAAGGGTGCTGAGGAAGTTGGCTGATGTGATGGCAGAGCCATTGGCCATTATCTCTGAAAATTTGTGGTGATCAGGACAATTGGAAAAAGGCAAATATAGTGCCCATATTTTAAAAAGGAAAGAAGGAGAACCCGGGGAACTACAGACTCACTTCGGTCCCTGGCAAAATCATGGAGCAGGTCCTCAAGGAGTCCATTCTGAGGCAGGTGGAGGAGAGGAAGATGATCAGGAAGAGTCAACATGAATTCACCAAGGGCAAGTTATGCCTGACCAACATCATGCCTTCTATGATGAGATAACTGGCTCTGTGAATATGGGGAAAGTGGTGGATGTGATATATCTTGACTTTAGCAAAGCTTTTGATACAGTCTGATGACAGTATTCTTACCAGCAAGTTAAAATGGAAGTATGGATTGGATGAATGTACTATAAAGTGGATAGGAAGCTGGCTACAATGTTGGGCTCAACAAGTAGTGATCAACGGTTCGATGTCTAGTTGGCAGCTGGTATCAAGTGGAGTTCCCCAGGTCCTGGGACTGGTTTTGTTCAACATCTTAATTAATGAACTGGATGATGGGATTAATTGCACCCTCAGCAAATGTGCAGATGATACTTAGCTGGGGGAGAGGTAGATAAGCTGGAGGGTAGGGATAGGGTCCAGAGTGCCCTAGACAAATTGGAGGATTCGGCCAAAAGAAATCTGATGAGGTTCAACAAGGACAAGTGCAGAGTCCTGCATTTAGGAAGGCAGAATCCCATGCACCGCTAGAGGCTGGGGACCGACTGGCTAAGCAGCAGTTCTGCAGAAAAGGACCTGGGGATTACAATGGATGAGAAGCTGGATATGAGTCAACAGAAGGCCAACTGCCTATTGGTCTGTATTAGTAGGAGCATTGCCAGCAGATCGAGGAAAGTGATTATTCCCCTCTATTTGGCACTGGTGAGGCCACACCTGGAGTACTGCGTTCAGTTTTGGTCCCCGCGCTACAGAAGGGATTTGGACAAATTGGAGAGAGTCCAGTGGAGGGCAACAAAAATGATTAGAGGGCTGGGGCACATGACTTATGAGGAGAGGTTGAGGGAACTGGTCTTATTTAGTCTGTAGAAGAGAAGAGTAAGGGGGGATTTGATAGCAGCCTTCTACTACCTGAAGGGGGGTTCCAAAGAGGAATGAGCTAGGCTGTTCTCAGTGGTAGTAGACGACAGAACAAGAAGCAATGGTCTCAAGTTGCAGTGGGGGAGGTCTAGGTTGGATATTAGGAAACACTAGTTCACTAGGCGGGTGGTGAAGCACTGGAATGGGTTACCTAGGGAGGTTTTTAAGGCCAGGCTTGACAAAGCTTTGTCTGGGATGATTTAGTTGGTGTTGGTCCTGCTCTGAGCAGGGGATTGAACTAGATGACCTTCTGAGGTCTCTTCCAACCTTAATATTCTATGATTCTATGCAGTGCCACCCCAGTGCCAAAACCTCCACTGAACTCGGGTGGCAAACGCCCAAACTGCCTCCCAGCCTAACGGTCCCCAACTCTGCTGCACGGATACAGGGTATACACACACGAGCGGGAGCCATACAGACTCCTGCCTCCTCTGCAACCATTTCAGTCCCCACGCAGTGCAAGTATAGCATGCCGCAGCACACAAGACACTAGAGGGCAGAGTAAATCAAGACCTCCTGCAATGGAGATTATACCACACTATCGTCACACAAGACCTCCCGCAATGGAGATTATACCAAACTATTGTCACAGGCTGGCCTGTTCACCTTACATTCAACCCACTTGCCTCCTAGGGCACTGTGGGATTTAGCACTGCCATCCCTCAAGGCCTTGTCACAGGAGTTAGGCTCAGCTTGCCACAGAACAGACAGGGCACGGGCCACATGAAATACTCTACAGCCGCATTTCTCAAACTGGGGTCTGCAAGGGCATACAGGAGGCACTGGGAGCGAAGGGGGAGGTGCAAGTACAGGGCATGCTTCGGGGAGGGGGTGGAAAGGGGTGTGGAAGAGGGGCACCGTTGGAGAGGGGGTGAGGCCCGGGGCTGAGTGGGGGATTTGCGAATCTCTGAAAATTTTTAAATCAAAACGGGGGATCCTCAGGTTGCTAAAGTTTGAGAACCACTGCTCTACAGAAATGCCAATGGGTTAGGAAGGAGCTGCAGTTTGCAAGAGAGCGTGTTTTTGGTTTAGTTCCTTACACGCTGAGGGGACTCTCCAGGGTACTCTGCATTTTGGTAGGGCCTCTCATCTGAGGCCAGCCCTTTTCTAAGCAGAGAGCACATTATTAATCCCCGTTTGCAGTGGGGGATGTTGAAGCACATAGAGGGGAAATGACTGACCCAAGCTCATCCAGGAAGGTCAGCAGCAGAGCCAGGAATAGAACTCGAGTCTCCTGAGTGCCAGCCTCTTCTCCCAGTCACTAGTTCCCATTGACAGTCAACAGGGGCTCTTGAAAATAAGGGATTACTAGCAGAGGCTAGAGCCAGGCATGACCTAACACAGTTGCACAGTTTAGCTATGTACCTGCAACACCCCATCTATTCCAGCCCTTCATGTCTGGTGAGCTGTTCAAAGTGCACAGTGGCTTTGTGATGTACACAACTGGGGACCAAGCAGCGCCATCCCTAGCTATTTTGGTGCCCTACACAGGCCTGTGGAGGAGGGAATGGGGGGATAGGCGCCACGCCTCTGTGGGGGGGAGGAGCGCTTGTAGTCAGAGCTAGCACTTAAACTTTAGTTTATGGAGGTGGTACGGAGTGGGTAGGCAAGCAGAATTAACCTGCTTTCCCAAAATTGAGTGCACAGATGAACTGAGCTCTCCAGAGCTAGATCCAGTAATGGGATTGTGTAAACCGGGGGCCAGTTTAGTCTCCATGGAGTAAACTGCTGCCACGATACCCCTGCAGCAATCGCTTTGATTTAATGTTTTCTATATCTGCTGTTACTCCCTGTGACCTTAGTGGTTAGTTACTATTCAGGCTCCTAAAGGTTGTTTCTGCTAGGGGGAGAAACAGATGATCGAATCAGGCATTTCTTGATGCAATCATATTTATTTACAAAGAATGTACAAAGGTTGTTTCTCTGAACACAGTAGGAATCATACAGCAGGAGCCAGTTTCTTTGTTCACAGCTCCAAGCCTCCTTCCAGCCAGCACTGTACCCCAAAGCTCTCTCCCCTAGCTCAGGGTCCTGCTACAAGTGTTTCTATGGTTGTCTCTGGGGCTTGCTTGCTGCTGCTGCTGCTTTTTTCCACATGCACATAGCTTCCTCAAACAGTATCCAGCCACCCATGTCTGCATCCAGCCCTGAAACCACCCATGTCACCCACACATAGCTCAGATTCCTGAACAGCCTTGCACACGGCCTGCGTTTTGGGCAGCAGCTCCTATTGTTTCAACAATGTATTCCATAAAGGTGCTTAAATGTTTGTACATTTATCCTGAGTGAAAGGCCACCTTCAAAAAGGTTTCACGCAGCAAACAATATATCTCTCACAAATCTACACTAAAAGAACATATTCAGGTTGTGAGCCAAGCACTCAAAAGTTCGCACATGCCACAATTAAGGTTGCTGGTGCAACCTTAATTCAGCTCCATTGTGTATATCCATTATGATCATCTTTAATTACACAAGCTCAAGTACAGGTTTTTGCCTCACTCAGAGCATGGTGCTCACTGAATGAACAGCTAGTCAAGGTTTTGTTTTCTCCTCCTTGTTCAATGGGTGGCCACACCCTGCATTGACAACAGAATTACTATTTTCTCAAGGGCTTTTTGATGGGGCTCATCACTTTAGTATCTGAGCGTTCACCAACAGTAATCTTCACAACACCCCCATAAGAAGAGAGGATGGGATTATCCCCATTTGACAGATGAGCCGCTGGGGCAGAGAAAGATTAAGGACAAAACTTCCCACTGATTTGAGGAGCCCAATTTGAGACACTTAGGACCTGATTTGCAGAGTCCTTAGCGTTCTATAGCACTTTTTATATTTATACCACAGCTCCCAGTGACTTCAGTCCCAGCTGAGAGTGCTCCACACTTCTGCAAATTAGATCCCAGGGCGCCCAGAGAATAAGGAAGCCCCACAGCATCCCAGTTCCAATCTCTGGGTCCAGCCAATCCCAGTTCCCCCCTTTCCCTAGCTCCTTGTCTAACTTCCCGCACCAACTGTCTCCCAGTCCCCCGTCCTGCACCTGTTCCCCTTCCCAGCTCCCAGTCTCCTCCCCTCCAGCTCTCAGTACACACTCTTTCCTTCTCCCCACCAATTCCCAATCCCAGTTTCCTTGTTCCACTCTACTTCATTCCCTCTCCCCCACCAAACTGGCTCTTCTCCCTCTGCATCTGAGGCAAGTGGCTTCCTCCTCCATGCTGCCTGGGTACTGGCAAGGGGGTCCTGAGAGCACAGGAGAGACTGGCTCCCTACTCTCAGTTCCAGTGCCTAGGCTTTGGCCTAGCCAGGAGGTGCAATTACAGGGAAAGTCCAGCTTTGCCCCCTAGCTGCTCAGTCACTCTGTGGGGATGATGCGTGCTCAGCCCGATAGCACAGAGGGGCTGGAATATCCTCAAGGAGGATGGAATCTTTGAAGATTTTAGCTGCTAAACTCTAGGAAACTTTGAACATGAGCAAACAGATTTTTTTTCCAAAGGCTTATTACTAGGGCAGATTTTAACAGGAACACCAAAACACTCATCCCTGACACAAAGGCCATTTTCTGACAAAGTTTATGTTCCTGCTCCAATGCATAGATGCGCTACAGCCTCTTGATGAAATAGTCACCAGCATTTCAACATTTTGCAAAACAATGCATTTGCCCCAGCCTCGCTCACAGAAACAGCTGACCCATTTTGGCTGAAACTTTGCAAAACAAGTTAGCCTGGGGCCAGCATGGAAAATTTCAACCAAAATGGTTAAAGTTTGGCAAAGTTATAAGCAACAGAAAAATTATCTTAGGCAACCTTAATAATAGGTGGTGCTACCAGTCCTGCCTCGCTATATAACAAATGGGGGGGGGGGGGGGGGGTGCATGCATGCATGTGTGCACATTCACCTGCTATTTGCTACAAAGAAAGCCTAATTGCAGAGCCGTAACTAGGGATTTTTGCGCCTGAAGCAAGGGACAGGGGCGGCACGTCCGGCTCTTTGGCAGCGGGTCCCTCTTGGAGGTTAGGACTTGCCGCCAAATTGCCGCCGAAGGAGAGACTTTCTGCGCCCCTCACCTTCCGCACCTGAGGCAAGTGCCTCACTTGCCTTGCCCTCGTTATGCCACTGCCTAATTGGCTTCACAAATAGAATACCAGGTCTCAGATCAAAGCCCTTTGGGGGCTGTGAGTAGCTATTAGTCTGTACCCATAATCTAGTAGCATAAGACTTGAAGACAAACTGATATCGTCCCTGAAATAAAAACCTGACCCAACAATTCATCCTGCTGTCATGGTATCTTGATATGAAGGAATGAATACATATTATAGCTGCATAGATCCAGTGCTGTTTGGATGTTGTCACTGCATATTCATCTCTAGGGAGCAGAAACCTCACTCTTCCTAATCGTGAAAAATCAACTCATATTATGCAGCGAGAGGATCTATCCAGGGCACCTGAGGCAGTTTGCAGGGTATCTGGCATGTTCCATCCCTTCCTTGCTGACCAAGCAAAGTCACATCAGCTCTGGATGATGACTAATCATTGTCCCTTGTTACGTCTGTCTTTGACAGAAGTCAGTGATCCACATAAAACTCACCCAGTACTTTTGACAAGTCTGAAATTTACCTTAGTCACTTCGCGTTGATGTCCCACGAACCTCTTCAGCACTGCTCCCGATCTCCAGTTATACACAACTACAGTCTGGAGAGAGAAACGTCTATGTGAATTCAGCCAGCACATCCATGCATGCAGACTGACATTACTTCCTACCTATCAGAACAGTAGGACAATGAGATTGCCTAGGGAGGCTGTGGAAGCTCCTTCACTGGAGGTTTTCAAAAGGAGGCTGGATGGTTTAGATACAACAAATACTGCGTCTTAACAGGGGCTTAGACTAGATGACAATTGCAACCCCGTCTAACCCTTTGGTTCTATGATGCCCTTTGAATTGGAGGATTGCACAGCTGTGTTGCGTGGCATTCCAGGCACCCTGGTAAGGGGGCAGTGATTTAAAAATAAACATTATTTGAAACACTATTGCCACATCTTAACGTCCTCCTGACTTCACAGTCTAACTCAGTCTCTGCTCTGGTAGTGATCCCCCTGTGCCAGCAAGGCCTGCATGCTTGGTGCCATCAGCTCAGCCTTCTCTAACTGTGTTAGCATCACAAGAGACACAGTGCTTATAGCTGGGAAGGTATTCTGGAACCCCTCTTCAGAGGTGGGCTGGGTAATTCGTTGCCCACAAAGGTGAATTTCATGGAGCCATGATAGTTGGTTATGAGTTCCTCTGAAATAAAGGGATGTTTCACGGTTTGAAATGCTTCAGAGCCAATGAATTGGCCCACAAGAGCTGTTTGTCTAGCACAGGTGCCAACAATGGCTCATGGCCGCTGTGTCCCTCCCCATCACAAGTACCTGGAAATGGGAGGGGCACTCCTTCCCCGCCCCAGCTGGTGGACAGTCAGTGGCCTGGAGTACTGACAGCCTTTGCATTTTTATTTTAACCAATGGTCGGTCTGATGCCTGTGAACACATAAACCCTGTCGTTTGAATCAAGTCATTTGCCCTTATGTCTATGGCAGGGAGTTCCAGACACCCTTGATTTCCTTGCATTCATTTTGTTCCTGTGAATTTTGACCCACCCTACCTTGTCCTTTCCTCCCGACACACAGAGATCTGATGTTAGAGCAGCCACAGAAGTGACGGCGCCAGTGTGAGCAGGGCTGTATTGCTGAACAGCCTGCGCAGGACTGTCCTCTTCCACATAATCATCAGGCCTGCCAAAGAGGGAAAGACACACAGCAGCAGGAACTTCAGTAATGTTACAGAGAAGTCACTGTATGCTGTACATCACTCATCCCACTTCTGAAACCACATGGCATTGGCTCCAATTAGACTGAATTTAAGGATAGCAGTGCCTTGTTTTAGGAAGAAACGCGGCATATTGAAATGCTGGAGAAAGGCAAGCCAACACGTAAGCTCTGGACAATGCAGAGATCAGCTCTCCGGGGACGTAAATGTGTTTCCTAGATATGACATAATAGGGTCTCCTCCACCTCTAATTCCTAAACCTGCAGAACAGTTACTCACCTCCACTATGGTGCATGGGATCGACTTTAACAGAACTTCACCAGTCTCCCTACTACAGCTGGCAGATGATGGTCTGACTCAGCCACTGTTCCAACAGTTCAGACATTTTTTGCTGTCTCAAATATCCCTCACAATAACAATCCTGTTCTCCTTCCTGCTGCTCTGTGCCCTTGGCTTATCTCCAGTACTTATGGGCCAGTATGCCCATCTCCCTACTCATGGAGAAAGGGAGAATTTAACTCTTTCTTCGCAGGGAGCCATGCATGTCACTTGCTCAGGCTACTGAGGGTGCCTCTCTCACTCTCAGAGACTAGACTGCTCACCATTTCTCCCATGCACACAGGACCGGCTCTGGCTTTTTTGCCGCCCCAGGCAAAAAATCCTCCCGCCGTCTCCCGGCGGGGAGGGCGGCGAGCCTGGCCGGGGCCCCGCTCTCCCCGGCCAGCCGGCTGTAGTGCCGGGAGGAGGGCGGTGAGCCCGGCTGCGGCCCCGCTCTCCCCGGCCGGCCGGAGCGCTGGGGGAGGGCGGCGAGCCCGCTGCGGCTCCGCTCTCCCCTGGTGAGCGCCACCCCCCTCCAGGTGCCACCCCAAGCACATGCTTGGTAGGCTAGTGCCTGGAGCCAGCCCTGCATGCACAGGTACGTCTCCTCCTACAGTAGCATATCCCCACCCCTCCAGCAGGAGTTCCCCTCTCCCTCCCACACAAAGAGCTTGCAGCACATCATTCTGGCTCAGGAATACAGGAACTGCTCCCAACACAGGCTGTCAGCACCACCACTTGGTTCATTACGAGAGCAAGACAAAGCTGAATGGGTTGCTGTTAGGATACTCTCAAACCAGAGATCCCCTTTTTGCTGCCAGATACTTTGATACAGCTCCCAGATCATTCAGTTTGAGGGAAGCTCTCCATTTCCATGTGTGGTTGGGGGAAGGAGAGGAGGGGAACTATGTCTGAAACTCTCTCTGATCTCTTCCATGGTGGCACCAGCACCTCCCTTGGATTAACACTGGAGAGTAAGGGATCACTGCTTGCCAGTGCCCACCGGAATTTCCCCTTTGCCCTGGCTAATAGCTATGAAAAGAAAATAACGTGTGTGTGACAGTGCAGCTAATTGCATCCCAGCTGTCCTGGTAGACACTATACTGCAGGGCTAAGGACAATTGTTTGCTAGATGGCCCAGGGTGCAGGACTAGCAGAGCACTATCTCCTTTGTCAAGAGGAGCCATATTCCACCCAAGATAGTACACCCAGGTACTTTGCACCCTTGCCTAGGAACTGCCCAGGTGGATGTCAGTGACGCTCTCTCGAGAGAGAGGATGGATTAGTTTGAGTGAGCTGCCAACACACTCCATCCATTAAAGCAACTTTTAATGTTCAGGGCTACAAGCAAATGCAGAGTCAGGGTGGAGTTGCCATTTTAGCCACACAGTCATTGCAGTGCTGGGATCTAGGCCACTGCTTTCGAATGTGTGTGGAGGCAGAGACAGGTATTTTAGACCATTGAGAAATTAAGAACCTTTAGAATCAAAAGGAAAAGTTACATTTCATAAAACCCAGATGATTACATATGATCACTAACCTCCCTGCCATACAATTATGGGGTTTAGTAACTTAACATGGAGATCGCATTCCCAGGAGATTGTTTACCTGTATTTGGAGGTGCTGCAGTTGATTTTACTCTGCAGTTTCCCCATGAGCCAAGGTGAGCAGCTCCGTAATACAGCATGTAGTGCTCAGCATCGAAACCTCAGCATCTCAGTCAATCTCTGGGAGCTGGGGGATTAGGAGAGGACACATTATGGGGAATTTATAAATCGATTCTGATCTTTACAGCCATTGGATCCAATGCTGATAATGCATCACTTTCACTATAGACCCAGTCATTAGCTTCCTTGCATTTCCCTTACTCCTCTTCCCATTCCCATATCCATCACTTCTGACAACATATGCTTGCTGCTTCTCTCTGCACAGTTCCAGCTGGGAGGTGTGGCCAGCAGATACTGCTTTATGGGCAACTCAATCAGCATCTTATTAGCAAACACCCCAAATGAGAATGGCCCGTAGTACTAGCTGAAAGGAGTGTGTTTCTCCTGGGAGCGTGCTGTCTGGGTTTTACTGTTGTTTTGTTGTTCTTTGTGACTAGTTTATTGTAATTAACTGAATTCTGTGCTAGTGCCAGGCTGGCAGATCGTTACCCTGTGGCTGCAGAACAGGCATGGCATAGGAAGTGTCCTCATTATGTACCTCAGTCCCTACTTGAACTACCTCAGCCTTACCCAGTCAATATGGGCATTCAGTCCTTGACCTTCATGGTGCCAGTTTCTGGCAGGTTTTATGACGTGGACAACTACCAACTCACTTATCTGTCTGAGACTCCTAAGCTGCCTACATTAAGGATAACGTTGGTCACAGCAAGACTAGAGATGAGCTAGAGACCTAGAACTGTAAGTCTTTGTGTCCCATTACCAGGCCCCCGATCCACCCAGGCTCCCAGAGAGCATCACGCTAACCTTCGGGGAAAGCCCAAATAACGCTAACCAGAGGAAAAAATAGGCTGTTGTTCAAGAGGTTTAAGTAATGCTGAACCCACCTGGCCCTGTGTCACCCAGAACCCAGTGAATGTGCCATTCCCAGCAGCAGGGAACAAACAAGTATCAAATGGGTCCTGGGGACAGTCACCTTGGGGTGACCTCTCCAACTAATAGTTGATACACGCTGGCAAAGCAGCAAAGGGGAAGCCTACACTGTTGTGCCCATGTTCTAACTGTTCTGGGGTAAAGGCTCCAATCACTCCACTGCCTTTTACTAACACTAAACTCACTAAAAGCATTAAATCAATACAGGAGAGGTGTAGCTGTCCATAGGCTGGTTTCAATGGTCGTGAATTACCAGGTACAGTAATCGGATTCTTCTCAGCTGGAAATGCTCTAACTGGATTAATTTCAGTCTGACCTAGCTGTATGCTAAAGCTCCTGTCTTCCAGGTCAGCAGAAGTCTGCTGAAAATTCACTGACTGCATTTACCTGTTTGTCAGAGCAAACAAATCAAAATAACCTTCATGTCACTGATTACAGAAGCCTGAAGCACAGATGCTAGAATTGCTAGGTCAGAAAGAGTACTGGCTTCCTGGCAGACATTCCCCTACTAATTTTACCCTGCTATCCTTTGCAATTAGCAATGAGTAAAACCTAGTTAAGCTCTGCTTATTCAATCCAGATGTTTATAAAGCCAAAAGGTTTAAAGTGTTTAAACCAATCTCATAGGCCAGGGAGTGTATTAATTGGGTAACTGACTTTCGTTCAGTCAGAACAAGACTGAGTTTGCAAACTATTTCAGTGTCCCGGGAATAGAGGTGATTTTTTATTTATTTATTTATTTGGCAACAGGAAGAAGTTGGAAACCCAGTCTGTATTTTATTTAATAGAATTTAACTTTGATTATTTCCTTGGCTTTTAATTAAGCTGATATTGCAAATATTAAAATTAACTGCAAGAAACAGTGAACTGGCAGAAAGAAAGCAAAACGACAATAGTGCCTTTTCCTGGGGGTTTGCTTGCATCTGCAAAATGCTTTGAAGATGTGAAGGGACTGTCATTTACTATATGTCTGTATAGTGCCTATTACAATGTGAGCCCCGAGCTGGTGTAAAAAAAGTAATAATGGTAACAGTGCTAAGTGCTATTAATAAAGTGAGTCTGGGAAGTCCAGCATATTTATAAGATTTGCTTTAACAAACCCTCTAGCAATCTACTAGTAACATCTGAAGAAGTGAGGTTTTCACCCATGAAAGCTTATGCCCAAATAAATCTGTTAGTCTTTAACGTGCCACCAGACTCCTTGTTGTTTTACTAGTAACAGACATTCCTAGCCATTTTGCAGACCAGTTTTCCTTGTGGCTAATTATTCCTCATTACATGCGAGCAGCACAAGTTTTCCATTCATAAACACCTTCAGATTCTAATTGCACTATAGAATCAAGGCAGATAGTTAGCACTGTGAGAAAAGAAGGATTCAAGGAATAAAAATACAAATTGCATTTTGTACCTCGAGAATGCTTCCTTGCAACTGGCTAACTATAGCATAAATCTGCAGATCCCTCTGCAACTTTGAATGCTTAATAAGAATGCAAGCTTCCAGAGTCTTGCTGCATTTTGGGCAAGCCCTCTAGTACCCCAATACAGTATGTCATTTCTTGGCAGACTTTCCATGTAAATTTACCATCCTCCTGTATGTATGCCAGGCACTATAGTAACAGTCTACTAGAATGAAGTTCTACTGTCAGGGCTCCCATGGTAATTGAATGACACCTAGATATGCTTCATAAAGAGTGCATTTCATCATAGGGATTTATTTTTTTAAATGTACATTGCTCTTTAGCAACCCATTCCTGGCAGCAGAAAGTATTTGCATTTAAACAAGTTTTAGTCTCCTCATTCTATTGTGACACAGCAGTGAAATCTGCATGCTGGCTTTGGGAAGCAACAACAATATCCCTAATAACAAACAGTCATGGTATAACACACAGATGTGAAACTAAACCACAAGATCAGACCCCAACATTTGATTATCCAGGTTCATGGCAGTGTCACAGCACCCTCCAGTCATGCACTGAACAACATGGCTAAATATCTGTCACCTGTGGCTTGTTCTCTCTCTCATCCTCTCCCCAAGGAGAGCTGTATACACAGTGGAGCGTTTTGATGGGTTTACTGTTTTTTTGTTTTGTTTTGTTTTTAATATGTACAGACTGATTGGACCAGGCCATGAAAGAGAAGGTGCTTGGCCAGCCAGATCTCTTTGGGACTTACATATGATTATGAAGGAGAGAATCAACACAAAGTGAGAGCATCTGTATGTGATTGAAAGAAAACTACTCTGTTTAAGCTAATTAGTACTGTTTTTCTTTCCTCCCGCTATGCAGATACAAAACACCCATTTACAAAGCCGATAACATCATTTGAAGATTTGGGGAAACCTTAAGTAAATTTTTTGGGGTTCTTAAACGGCTCCTTTGACCCATTTTACAATGGTGCTGGTTAGCAGAATCCTGGATTATTCTATGTTCCAGCAAATACACTGCAGTATTAAAGCCTCATTAACATATTGCAATATTTTAAGACCATCAACCAGACATTTTAAAGCAGTACCATACATTTAGGCATAGAAGGTTGGGGTTTTCAAATCCCACTGAAATCCTGAACTTTCTCAAAGTGCTTGGAAAATTCCAGCAAAAATAAAAGCCTCTTTGTTTAAATTAAGTCACACTGGGTTGGCATTTCCCCTTGTGCAGCTAGGGCCATGTCTCCACTGCAACAAACGTGGCTTTTTTACACCTGTTCACTGTCACACAGTAAGATCCTAGTGGACACAAAGCATTGTCACTTTTACTGCAAGGTAAATAAGCGAGGTCAACCCTGGAGAGGGCACCGTGTTTATCTCGCAAGGAACACTATGGTGCCATCCCTTCGCAGAGATTTTGCAGTAGGATAGCTAATACACATTCATTATTCCATGGTAAAAACACACTGGTTTTGGAGGTGAAGACAAAGCCTAGAAGTTTGATTCCTGCTCCCCCCCCACCCCTTTTCAATGCTTGTCTTATTGTAATGTGGATAAACGTAAAGTAATGCACATTGGAAAAAATAACCCCAACTATACATACAATATGATGGGGGCTAATTTAGCTACAACAAGTCAGGAAAAAGATCTTGGAGTCATCGTGGATAGTTCTCTGAAAATGTCCACGCAGTGTGCAGAGGCGGTCAAAAAAGCAAACAGGATGTTAGGAATCATTAAAAAGGGGATAGAGAATAAGACTGAGAATATATTATTGCCCTTATATAAATCGATGGTACACCCTCATCTCAAATACTGCATACAGATGTGGTCTCCTCATCTCAAAAAAGATATACTGGCACTAGAAAAGGTTCAGAAAAGGGCAACTAAAATGATTAAGGGTTTGGAACGGGTCCCATATGAGGAGAGATTAAAGAGGCTAGGACTTTTCAGCTTGGAAAAGAGGAGACAAAGGGGGGATATGATAGAGGTATATAAAATCATGAGTGATGTGGAGAAAGTGGATAAGGAAAAGTTATTTAGTTATTCCCATAATACAAGAACTAGGGGTCATCAAATGAAATTAATAGGCAGCAGGTTTAAAACAAATAAAAGGAAGTTCTTCTTCACGCAGCGCACAGTCAACTTGTGGAACTCCTTACCTGAGGAGATTGTGAAGGCTAGGACTATAACAGAGTTTAAAAGAAAACTGGATAAATTCATGGTGGTTAAGTCCATTAATGGCTATTAGCCAGGACGGGTAAGGAATGGTGTCCCTAGCCTCTGTCTGTCAGAGGGTGGAGATGGATGGCAGGAGAGAGATCACTTGATCATTGCCTGTTAGGTTCACTCCCTCTGGGGCACCTGGCATTGGCCACTGTCGGTAGACAGGATACTGGGCTAGATGGACCTTTGATCTGACCCAGTATCCTGTCTACTGACAGTGGCCAATGCCAGGTGCCCCAGAGGGAGTGAACCTAACAGGCAATGATCAAGTGATCTCTCTCCTGCCATCCATCTCCACCCTCTGACAGACAGAGGCTAGGGACACCATTCCTTACCCATCCTGGCTAATAGCCATTAATGGACTTAACCACCATGAATTTATCCAGTTCTCTTTTAAACTCTGTTATAGTCCTAGCCTTCACAACCTCCTCAGGTAAGGAGTTCCACAAGTTGACTGTGCGCTGTGTGAAGAAGAACTTCCTTTTATTTGTTTTAAACCTGCTGCCTATTAATTTCATTTGATGACCCCTAGTTCTTGTATTATGGGAATAAGTAAATAAAATAACTTTTCCTTATCCACTTTCTCCACATCACTCATGATTTTATATACCTCTATCATATCCCCCCTTAGTCTCCTCTTTTCCAAGCTGAAAAGTCCTAGCCTCTTTAATCTCTTCTCATGTGGGACCTGTTCCAAACCCCTAATCATTTTAGTTGCCCTTTTCTGAACCTTTTCTAGTGCCAGTATATCTTTTTTGAGATGAGGAGACCACATGTGTATGCAGTATTTGAGATGAGGGCGTACCATCGATTTATATAAGGGCAATAATATATTCTCAGTCTTATTCTCTAACACCTTTTTAATGATTCCTAACATCCTGTTTGCTTTTTTGACCGCCTCTGCACACTGCGTGGACATTTTCAGAGAACTATCCACGATGACTCCAAGATCTTTTTCCTGACTTGTTGTAGCTAAATTAGCCCCCATCATATTGTATGTATAGTTGGGGTTATTTTTTCCAATGTGCATAACTTTACATTTATCCACATTAAATTTCATTTGCCATTTTGTTGCCCAATCACTTAGTTTTGTGAGATCTTTCTGAAGTTCTTCAGTCTGCTTTGGTCTTAACTATCTTTAGCAGTTTAGTATCATCTGCAAACCTTGCCACCTCACTGTTTACCCCTTTCTCCAGATCATTTATGAATAAGTTGAATAGGATCGGTCCGAGGACTGACCCTTGGGGAACACCACTAGTTACCCCTCTCCATTCTGAGAATTTACCATTAATTCCTACCCTTTGTTCCCTGTCTTTTAACCAGTTCTCAGTCCATGAAAGGACCTTCCCTTTTATCCCATGGCAGCTTAATTTACATAAGAGCCTTTGGTCAGGGACCTTGTCAAAGGCTTTCTGGAAATCTAAGTACACTATGTCCACTGGATCCTCCTTGTCCACATGTTTGTTGACCCCTTCAAAGAATTCCAATAGATTAGTAAGACACGATTTCCCTTTACAGAAACCATGTTGACTATTGCTCAACAGTTTATGTTTTTCTATGTGTCGGACAATTTTATTCTTAACTATTGTTTTGACTAATTTGCCTGGTTCCTACGTTAGACTTACCGGTCTGTAATTCCCGGGATCACCTCTAGAGCCCTTTTTAAATATTAGTGTTACATTAGCTAACTTCCAGTCATTGGGTACAGAAGCCGATTTAAAGGACAGGTTACAAACCTTAGTTAACAGTTCCACAACTTCACATTTGAGTTCTTTCAGAACTCTTGGGTGAATGCCATCTGGTCCCGGTGACTTGTTAATGTTAAATTTATCAATTAATTCCAAAACCTTCTCTTGTGACACTTCAATCCGTGACAGTTCCTCAGATTTGTCACCTACAAAAGCCAGCTCAGGTTTGTGAATCTCCCTAACATCCTCAGCCGTGAAGACTGAAGCAAAGAATCCATTTAGTTTTTAAGCGATCCTTTTGTATCTCAATCATCAAGGGGCCCCACTGGCTGTTTAGCAGGCTTCCTGCTTCTGATGTACTTAAAAAACATTTTGTTATTACCTTTGGAATTTTTGGCTAGCCATTCTTCAAACTCCTCTTTGGCTTTTCTTATTACATTCTTGCACTCAATCTGGCAGCGTTTATGCTCCTTTCTATTTGCCTCACTAGGATTTGACTTCCACTTTTTAAAGGAAGTCTTTTTATCTCTCACTGCTTCTTTTACATGGTTGTTAAGCCACGGTGGCTCTTTTTTAGTTCTTTTACTGTGTTTCTTAATTTGGGGTATACATTGAGTTGGGCCTCTATTATGGTGTCTTTAAAAAGTGCCCATGCAGCTTGCAGGGATTTCACTTTAGTCACTGTACCTTTTAACGTCTGTTTAACTAACCTCCTCATTTTTGCATAGTTCCCCCTTTTGAAATTAAATGCCACAGTGTTGGGCTGTTGAGATGTTCTTCCCATCACAGGGATGTTGAATGCTATTGTACTATGGTCACTATTTCCAAGCGGTCCTGCTATAGTTACCTCTTGGACTAGCTCCTGCGCTCCACTCAGGACTAAATCTAGAGTTGCCTCTCCCCTTGTGGGTTCCCATACCAGCTGCTCCATGAAGCAGTCATTTAAAGTATCAAGAAATTTTATCTCTGCATTTCGTCCTGAAGTGAAACGTTCCCAGTCAATATGGGAATAATTGAAATCCCCCACTATTATTACTATTATTGAGTTCTTAATTTTGATAGCCTCTCTAATTTCCCTTAGCATTTCACCATCACTATCACCATCCTGGTCAGGTGGTCGATAATATTCTTATTAGAGCATGAAATTTCTATCCATAGAGATTCTATGGAACATGCAGATTTGCTTAAGATTTTTACTTCATTTGATTGTACATTTTCTTTCATATATAGTGCCACTCCCCCTCCCCACTACCTGTTCTGTCCTTCCGATATATTTTGTACCCCGGAATGATTGTGTCCCATTGATTGCTCTCAGTCCACCAGGTTTCTGAGATGCCTTTATATCAATATCCTCCTTTATCACAAGGCACTCTAGTTCACCCATCTTATTATTTAGACATCTAGCATTTGTGTACAAGCACTTTAAAAACTTGTCACTGTTTATTTGTCTGCCCTTTTCTGATGTGTCAGATTCTTTTTTATGTGAATGTTTATCATCTGATCTGGCCCCTACTTTATCCTCTTCCATCCTCTGCTCCTGACTATAACCTGGAGATTCTCTATCATTAGACTCTCCCCTAAGAGAAGTCTCTGTCCGATCCACATGCTCCTCTGCAGGAGTGGCCAATGGGAGCTTTGAGGGAGGAGCAAGAGCAGCACATGGTGCCGTCCCCCGTCCTCCATCCCCCCCACCCCGGGACTCCGGCTGCTTCCTGGAGCGGAGCGGGGCCAGGGGCCAGGGCAGGCAGGCAGGTAGGGAGCCTGCCCTGGCCACAGTGTGTGGTGTTGCCACCCCGGAGCCGCTCTAGGTAAGAGGCACTGGGCAGGAGCCCGTACCCCAACCCCCTGTCCGGAGCCCCCTGCCACATCCCACACCCTCCCGCACCCCAACTCCCTGTCCTGAACACCCTGCCACACCCTGCACCCCGACCTCCTGCTGCACCCCTCACCCCTCCTGCATCCCACATCCAACTCCCTGCCCTTAGCCACCTGCCGCACTCTGCACCCCAACCCCCACCGCACCCCTCACCCCTCCTGCACCCTACATCCCAATTCCCTGCCGAGCCCCCTGCCATACCCCGCACAGCTCCTGCACCTCAACTCCCTGCCCTGAGCCCCCATCACAGCCCTCACCTCTCCTGCCCCCCCTGGGGGCAGGGAGGGGGCAGAGTTGGGATGAGGACTTCTGGGAAGGGGTTGGAATGGGGGCAGGGAAGGGGTGGGAAGAGGCCGGGCAGGGGCGTGTCCTCATGGAAGGGGTGGAGTGGGGGCGGGGCCGGGGGCAGCAAGGGGTGGGTGTCAGTGATGCGGCCCTCGGGCCAATGCACTAGTCCTCATGCGGCCCTCATGGTCATTTGAGTTTGAGACCCCTGGTCTAAAACAGAGCTTGTAGGTACAGAGTATAGGACCCCTCAGTCAGGTCCATCTTAGGGAGTAGGCAGGGCCGTCCCTAGACACTGTGGTGCCCTGGGGGCTAGCCCCAGGACTCCCAGTGCTCTATGCAGGGATGGAGGGCTGCACCCAAGGTCTGTGGGAGGCAGGAACAGGCTTGGGGGGCAGGGGGGAAATCACCCCCCAGCATGAGCCAGTGGAGCAGAGCAGGTTGGAGCTGGGTCACTCCACTTCCTGCTGCCTAGTGATTGCAGGGCAGGCCCGACCCCACACTCACAGGGCAGCAGGAAATGGAGTGACCTAGACCCAGCCCGCTCCGCTCTGCTCCCCTGGCTCCAGCCTTGGGACCTGGGGGAACTGCCCCCCAGCACTCACCAGCAGGGTAGCAGGCGGAGCGGAGCCAGCTGGGGCCAGGTCGCTCCACTTCCTGCTGCCCAGTGAGTGCAGGGTACACCCGACCCCTGCTGAAGTCCCCTGGGACTTAGCTCAGGGGTGGGGCGGGGCTGGGGCAGAGCAGGTGTGGGAAGGGGTAGAGCTGGTGGGGGTGGGGCACAGCAGGGGTGGGAAGAGGCGGGGTGGGGGCAGAGCAGGGTTGGGGGCTTTGGAAAAGAGGCAGGGTGGAGCAGGCGTGGGGGCAGCTTTCTTGGCTGGCTCAGCCGGCTGAGAGATCAGGCTGGCTGCGGGAGCAGCACGCAGCTGCGTGGGGCACCAGGAAATTTGGGGCAATTTGCATCCCAAGAAAGGGGGAAAGTTAATAGGCAGGAATTGTAGACCAAGCTGGATGAGCAAGCATCTCAGGGAGGTGATTAAGAAAAAGCAGAAAGCATATAGGTAGTGGAAGATGGGAGGGATCAGCAAGGAAAGCTACCTTATTGAGGTCAGAACATGTAAGGATAAAGTGAGAAAGGCTAAAAGCCATGTAGAGTTGGACCTTGCAAAGGGAATTAAAACCAGTAGTAGCCATATAAATAAGACAAAAACAAGGAAAGAAGAAGTGGGACTGCTAAACACTGAGGATGGAGTGGAGGCTAAAGGATAATCTAGGCATGGCCCAATATCTAAACAAATACTTTGCCTCAGTCTTTAATGAGGCTAATGAGGAGCTTAGGGATAATAGTAGGATGACAAATGGGAATGAGGATATGGAGGTAGATATTACCACATCCGAGGTAGAAGCCAAACTTGAACAGCTTAATGGGACTAAATTGAGGGGTCCAGATAATCTTCATCCAAGAATATTAAAGGAACTGGCACATGAAATTGCAAGCCCATTAGCAAGAATTTTTAATGAATCTGTAAATTCAGGAGTTGTACCATATGAATGGAGAATTGCTAACATAGTTCCTATTTTTAAGAAAGGGGGAAAAATGTTATCTGGGTAACAGGCCTGTTAGTTTGATATCTGTAGTATGCAAGGTCTTGGAAAAATTTTTGAAGGAGAAAGTAGTTAAGGACATTGAGGTCAATGGTAATTGGGACAAAATACAACATGGTTTTACAAAAGGTAGATCGTGCCAAACCAACCTGATCTCCTTCTTTGAGAAAATAACAGATTTTTTAGACAAAGGAAATGCAGTGGATCTAATTTACTATGATTTCAGTAAGGCATTTGATATGGTTCCACATGGGGAATTATTAGTTAAATTGGAAAAGACGGGGATCAATATGAAAATTCAAAGGTGGATAAGGAACTGGTTAAAGGGGAGACTGCCAGGCTGGAGGAAGGTTACTAGTGGAGTTCCTCAGGAATCGGTTTTGGGACCAATCTTATTATTACTGATCTCGGCACAAAAAGTGGGAATGTTGCTAATAAAGTTTGCAGATGACACAAAGCTGGGAAGTGTTGCCAATTCAGAGAAGGACCGGGATATCATACAGGAAGATCTGGATGACCTTGTAAACTGGAGTAATAGTAATAGGATGAAATTTAATAGTGAAAATTTAGGGATTAATAACAAGAATTTTAGTTATAAGCTGGGGACGCATCAATTGGAAGTAATGGAGGAGGAGAAGGACCTCGGAGTATTGGTTGACCACAGGATGACTATGAGCCATCAATGTGATATGGCCGTGAAAAAAAGCTAATGCGGTTTTGGGATTCATCAGGCGAGGTATTTCCAGTAGAGATAAGGAGGTGTTTATACAAGGCACTAATGAGACCTCATCTGGAATACTGTGTGCAGTTCTGGTCTCCCATATTTAAGAAGGATGAATTCAAACTGGAACAGGTACAAAGAAGGGCTACTAGGATGATCCAAGGAATGGAAAAGCTGTCTTATGAAAGGAGACTCAAAGAGCTTTGCTTGTTTAGCCTAACCAAAAGAAGGCTGAGGGGAGATATTATTGTTCTCTATAAATATATCAGAGGGATAAATACCAGGGAGAGAGAGGAATTATTTAAGCTCAGTACCAATGTGGACACAAGAACACATGGATGTAAACTGGCCAGCAGTAAGTTTAGACTGGAAATTAGATGAAGGTTTCTAACCATCGGAGGAGTGAAGTTCTGCAACAGCCTTCCAAGGGGAGCAATGCGGGCAAAAGACCTAAGATCTGGCTTCAAGACTAAGCTTGATGAGTTTATGGGGGAGATGGTATGATGGGATAGCCTAATTTTGGCAATTAATTAATCTTTGACTATTAGCTGTAAATATGCCCAATGGCCTGTGATGGGATGTTAGATGGGGTAGGATCTGAGTTACTACAGAGAATTCTTTCCTGGGTGTCTGGCTGGTGAGTCTTGTCCACATGCTCAGGGTTTAGCTGATTGCCATCTGTGGGGTCAAGAAGGAATTTTCCTCCAGGGCAGATTTTCACCTTCCTCTGCAGCATAGGGCATGATTCACTTACTGGAGGATTCTCTGCACCTTGAAATCTTTAAACCATGATTTGAGGACTTCAATATCTCAGACATAAGCTAGGGGTTTACTACAGGAGTGGGTGGGTGAGATTCTGTGGACTGCATTGTGCAGAAGGTCAGACTAGATAATCATAATGGTCCCTTCTGACCTTAAAGTCTATGAATCTATGAGTAAGGGTAAGGATGGCCTTGGGGTAGGGAGCCCAGACCCTGGTTCTGGACCTCCCTCCGTTTCTCCAGCCAGCGCCAAACTGAACCCCCTCCAGCAGTCTCACCCAGCTATACACCCCGACTCCTCCTTCAGCCTTTGCCAATTTCCCAGGCAGGGGGTGTCACCTGGCCCCAACTGCCTCCTGGGCTCAGGTTATGTGCTGCCCATCAAGTATTATCCCTCAAGTGAAGTCACACCCTTATATCCCACCACCATCTAGTATTAATGCAAACAGTAAACTAGTAAAACTCCCATGCAACATTATCAGGTTAATACTCCGTCACATCTCTCCCCCCTTCAAGACTGAACTAAGTGGGGAAGTCCAGGCCCGCCCCTCTCCGGGACAACATATCAGCTTGGCATTCCCCTTCACATTGACCACCTCCATATCATAATCCTGGAGGAGCAGGCTCCACCTCAGGAGCTTGGCATTGGCTCCTTTCATCTGGTGTAGCCAGGTCAGGGGAGAGTAGTCAGTATGCATACACAGTGAAGTGTCGCCCAAATAGATATGGCTGGAGTTTCTTAAAAGCCCATACCATATCCAGGCATTCCTTCTCTATAGCCGCATAGTTTTGCTCCCGAGGTAACAACTTCTTGCTCAAGTACACAATGGGATGTCTCTCCCCCTTTTCATCAACCTGCATTAACACACACCCAGCCCCATGTCTGAGGCGTTGGTGAACACCATAGAGGGGTTGTCAAAGTCTGGGTTTACCAGAACTGGGCTACTGACCAGAGCCTCCTTCAGCGCAAAGAGAGGCCTCTGGCACTGCTTGGTCCAGACCACCTTGTCTGGCTTTCCCTTCTTGCATAGCTCAGTGATGGTGGCAGCTATGGAGCTAAAATGTGGCACAAATCTTTGATAATACCTCACCATCCCAATAAAGGCCTGTTCCTGCTTTTTGCTCTGAGGAGGGGGCCAGTCTCTGATCACTTGCACCTTGGCTGGTTCTGGCTTTAGGCAGCTGCTCCCCACCCACCCAGGTAAGATACTTCGGCCATCTCCACCTTGCACTTCTCAGCTTTTATGGTCAGCCCAGCCTCTTGGAGTCGGTCCAGCACTTGTTTAACCTGGGACAGATGGTCCTCTCAGGTCTGATGTGTCTAAAGACACAGATGTCATCAATGTACACCACAGCAAAACTCTCCATCCCCCTCAGTAGCTGATCCACCAGGCGCTGGAAGGTAGCCAGCGCCCCCTTGAGGCTGAAAGGCAGGGTCAGGAACCAGAGCCCCAGAGGGGTGATAAAGGCAGATTTCAGCCTGGCATCTGCATCCAGTGGCACTTGCCAGTAGCCCTTTGTAAGATCCATAATGCCTGTTTTTCCACAGTTGCTATCTGGTAACCCTACATAGTGGTAAAGTAGCGAGCTCCTCCCAGCTTAACTAGGAGCTCGTCAGGCCTGGGCATGGGGTAGACATCAGACATGGTGATTGTAGTAAGCTTCCGATAGTCCACACAGAACCAGATTGAGCTGATCTTGGGGGGGGAGGAATAGTTCAGTGGTTTGCACGTTGGCCTACTAAACCCACAGTTATGAGTTCAATTCTCAAGGGGGCCATTTAGGGATCTGGGTCAAAAATCTATCTAGGGTTTGGTCCTGCTTTGAGCAGGGGGTTGGACTTGATGACCTCCTGAGGTCCCTTCCAACCCTGATTTTCTATGTTTTGAGGACCCAAGGTCTTGAAGATGGCTGGATCACCCCCAAAGCCAGCATGTCACTGACCTCTCTTTCCAGGTCCTGAGCAGGGGAGCATCTTATAATAGGATGCGATCCTGTCTCCACCTGGTGGACAGTCAGATTAGTGAATCCAGGCTGGTTGGAAAACAGCTGTTGGTACAGATGCAACACCCCTCTGATCTCAGCTTGCTGGGCAGGGGTTAGCTGATCAGAGAGGGAAATTGTTTCCAGGGAGGAGCCAGATCCTACCTCAGGGAATAAATCAACTAAAGGGTCATTTCCCTGCTCCTCCCAATGTCCACACAGCCAGCACCACATTTCCCCTGTCATAATATGGCTTAATCATATTAACATGGTACACAGACAGTTCTACCACATAGAAATGAGGTAAACCTCATTTAATTGCTTGACAACCTTGAAAGGGCCTTCCCAGGCAGCTTATAGTTTGTTTTTTCTCACAGGGATGGGAACCATCACCTGGTCTCCGGTGGCGTAGGCTGGCCCATACCATATGGTCATATCAGACCTTCTGTTTCCTCTGGGCTCTGGCCAGATTCTCCTTGGCCAAGCCCATGAGCTCAGCAAGTCTTTCTCAGAAGGTCAAGATGTACTCCACCACTGATTCTCCATCAGGCATGGCCTTCCCCTCCCATGCATCTCTCATCAGGTCCAGGGCCCCCTTATCCTTCTTCCATATGACAGTTCAAAAGGCAAAAACCTGGTAGACTCCTGGGGCACTTCCCTGTACACGAACAGCAGGTAAGGTAAGTACTTGTTCCAATCCTGCAGGTGCTGGTTCATAAAGGTTTTCAGTATCATCTTTTAACCTCTCCACCAGCCCACAATTCTCCCACAAGAACCGGAGCATGACTGACATGAAGTTGGATCCTTGATCTGTCAAAACTTCCTTGGGGAACTCCACACGGCTGAAAATGGTCAGCAGTGCATCTGCCACTGTGACTGCCACGGCCTCAGGGTAACGGGGAGCAAAATCTACCACCACCAGAATGTATTTCTTCCCCAACCAGGTCGTCTTGCTGAGAGGTCTCACTATGTCCATAGCCACATTCTGAAAAAGGCTCCTCTATGATGGGCAAAGGTCTCAAAGCTGCTTTCCCCTTGTCCTGGGCCTTCCCCACCCTCTGACAGGGGTCACAGGATCGGCAATACTCTTGGACAGTGGTAAAGACCCCAGCCCAGTAAAAGTTCTGTAGCAGCCTCTGCCTGGTGTGCCAGATTTCCTGGTGCCCTGAGGGAGGGATGTCATGGGCCAGGTACAGTAGCTTGCAGCGATACTTCAGGGGGACCACCAGCTGCCTCCGGATCCCCCATGACTCCACTTCCCCTGGGAGAGCCCATTCCCGGTACAGGAATCCCTTCTCCCACAGGAACTTCTCAAAGGCCATCAGGTATTCATCTATGTACTTCCCTTCCTTAAACTGGGACAGGATGCGCTTATCAAAGCTCCATGCAGTCCTGCGTCCCCCTCCCCTCACTCACCACAGCAGGGGGCTCTCTGCTCCTCAGTCTTGCCAACTCCAGTTCATGCTGCTGCTGTTTCTCCTGATCCTCCAGCTCTAGCTCTTTCAGTTTTATCTCCCTCTCCTATTCCAGCCCCCTCAGCTCCAGTGGGGAAGCTTGGCCGTGCAGATTCCCTGCTGGCCACGAGGGCAGGGATTTCCCTACCCCCCCCCCTGAATTTTCCCAATACCGCCCCCCCACCCATTTTGTGAACTAGTTACATGCAGTGTGGCCAATTTAGTGATTGTTTGGAAATTTGAATTGAAATTGAAACATTAATACACACTTTAAAAGCATATTAAGTATACATGTATCTGAAAAAGTATAATATATTTGAAAAGTATGATGATAGACTAGCTTCCTTATACAGCTTTTGTTTTTTGTGACTGAAGGGTTAAAATCCATGTGCATGTTATATAACAACCTGGTATATATGGATTGTGCCAGCTCTTTTTCAGACCCGAAGTCCAGAGTTTGGTCTGGAGACCAGAGGCCTAACTAATAGTGATCAGCTAAGAGAACGCTGGGGTAAACAAAATAACATTGCCTTTACTAAGATCTGCTTGGTCAGTAGAAATGCCAGATGTTGAAGCAATAACTGAATAATTATGTTTCATCCAATGTTTCAAATTGAACAAAGGATCCCTGTTCCTATTGTGTTTCTCCTGAAGGGAAAACAGTCTTCCCACAGATCCAACCTTGAGTTTATGAAATATTGGCACATGTCACTATAATGATATGGCACCCTTCCACCTCCCTTCCAAGGGACCAATGCCCTGCCTTAAGACATAAAGGAGACAATCTCTATTTTCATATGCTTTCACTGTTTCTTTGCTTTATCCCCTAGACATGTACCTGTCGGACAATCAAAGGAGTTACTCCATTCCTATGGACCCCAAATCAGAATTCAACATATATATTTTATACTAATAACATTTTATCAAAGTATTAATCAAATGTTAATTTGCTAACTTGAGACCATGGGCGGAGACATTGTGTAACCTTTTAACCATTGGCTATTGTGCTATCTTGTCTTGCTGCAAAACCTATCCCGGGGTGTGGAACTGCCTACCCCGTCACTTTCCCCCGCCCATGGAAAATCTATATATTTCATTGTAATCAATTAATTGACAGTGTCTCTGAGCCTAATAAGCCAGGTGACACTCCGCCAGCGCTGTGTGTAATAAACCCCTATGCTTTGACCTCTACACGGTGTGGATTTATGTCCTTCAGTGACTGTCAGTGCATTCATTTCAGTGATGTTGGCCAACCTAATAATTTCAAATTATGATTTGTAAGCAAAGTCTAAATGAGCTCTCCCTGACAGCTAGTGATGAGCTAAGGGCTGGGGGAAAAGGCTTCAGAACCAGATTGTATTTACATTCACATCTAATCTACCTAGGAATCCAGAAAACAGAGCTGTGTTGCCCAAGTGACAGATTTTGGCTGGGGTTGGGTTACAAATCACTTGAATGTGGGGGGAGGGGTGGGGGGAATGATATGTTGTTTTTATTGTATGAGTAAAGGGCAGTAGAACTGTCCTTAGCCTGTGCTGATTGAGGGCATCAAGAGAGAGGGTGGGGACAGGTGTTTTGCTTGATGATCTGCCTGAGTCACAAGTACTATTTGACCTTCCCCTCTCCAATGTTTAAAGACAGAGCTGATTAGGCTTCATAGAGAGTCTTTTGTTTCATTAAGTGACCACTAGAGCTGAAATCTCTGATAATCAGGGCTAAGTGCTCAGACCTGCTGTGGGATAGTGTTTCTGTGGAAGAGATGGCCCAGTCTGCACTAGCACCGAGGTTCTCCCCCCCCCCGAGATCTGAAATCACTGAGAGTCAGGTGGAACCACGAGAGACCGACTCGCAGAGGTCACAGTGGCAGGTGACAGCAGAAGGGACAGTGCAGGTCCATTGGGACAGAGCAATAGAGTGAACGGTGGCAAGACAAGCAAAGAGTGAACAGCGGCCAGAGCATTGGACTATGTTTTAGTGACTTTTCTCCAGAAGCTAGATTTGTGACTGGGAAACTTAAATAAATATATGTTTCCTCATAGCCCAAGATTTTTAAAATGAATTATTTGCCAAGATCATTATCTTACATCATAGCTATCTCAAGAGGTCATTATCTTGGGGAGTTTCTGTACTAAACTTTTTTATTATTATAATTATTTTTTATGTAAGAATGGCTATATTGGGTCAGATCAATGGTCCATCTATCCCAGTATCCTATCTTCTGACAGTGACTATTCTAGGTGCTTCAGAAGGAATGAACAGAACAGGGAATCATCAATTGATCCATCCCCTGTCGTCCACTCCTAGCTTCTGGCAAACAGAGGCTAGGGACACTCAGATCATGATGTTGCATCCCTGCCCATCCTGGCTAATAGCCATTGATGGACCTATCCTCCATGAACGTATCTAGTTCTTTTTTGAACCCTGTTATAATTTTGGCCTTCACAACATCCCTGGCAAAAAGTTCCACAGGTGACTGTGCGTTGGGTGAAGAAATACTTCCTTTTGTTTGTTTTAAACTTACTGCCTATTAATTTCATTGGATGACTCCTGGTTCTTGTGTTAAGTGAAGGGGTAAATAACACTTCGTTATCATTTTCTACAAACCAATCAAGATTTTATAAGACTCTATCATATCCACTCTTAGTCTCTTTTCCAAGCTGAAAAGGCCCAGTCTTTTTAATCTCTCCTCATATGGAATCTGTTCCATACCCCTAATCATTTTTGTTGCCCTTCTCTGTATCTTTTCCATTTCCAATATATCTTTTTTGAGATGGTGTGACCAGAACTACACACAGTATTTAAGATGTGGGCATGTCATGGATTTGTATAGTAAAAGTGGAGGAGCTTGGTTTGCCACTGATCAGCTAAGCCAATACTGACAACCTATATGAAAAGGCTGCAAAACACCATGCCTCTGGACTCCATCAACATGCAGAAAGCCTTATAAGCCAGTCACTGTCAAAGCCAATTTTACAAGAACTTAATGAGGCTGTTAAGAATGCTGGAGACACAAGTCAGTTTATAAAAAGAACAGGAGTACTTGTGGCACCTTAGAGACTAGCAAATTTATTAGAGCATAAGCTTTCGTGGGCCCACTTCTTCGGATGCTGTAGCCCATGAAAGCTTATGCTCTAATAAATTTGTTAGTCTCTAAGGTGCCACAAGTACTCCTGTTCTTTTTGCGGATACAGACTAACACGGCTGCTACTCTGAACTCAGTTTATGTGAAACAACATGGCAATTGCATCATACTTTCTATTTAAGCAAGAGGTACCACACACTACAAACTAGAGGCCTATGTTAAGTGCATTGTCACTTGTTAATCCTGAAGTTGGACACTGATTCCGAACAAGACTGGCAAATGCTCACTATCTTTCTGCAAAAAACTCAGCTGACTCTCTTGAAACATATGGTGCAACAGTGAAAGACTCAGGAGTTGAAAAAGTGAAGAATTCTCTCACCATATTCAAAATATGTGCATACATGGCTGATGAAAGCACCAATGCAAATAGGCATCAAGTATTAAGTCATTGTGTAAGTTATCTTGATGTCTGTGGTAGGCCAGTAGATGCATACTAGATTTTCAGGTTATATAGAAGACATATCAGCTGCATCTGTGACATCTTAGAAGAGTTAAATGCTTGTAAATTGAACCCCAAACAGATGGCTGCTTGTGCATTTGATGGAGCTACAAATTTCTCTGGAAGACATAGTGGAGTACAAACTTTGCTCAGAGAAAAGTGTAACCCTAATCTTTCCTATACACACTGTAGAGGCCATCTACTCCAGCTAGCATTAGTACAAGCTGCAGAATCATCAAAATGGCTTTTTTTATACTCTTTTTTCAGCAAGAGTCCAAAAGGACTGAACATTTTGGAAACAAACAGAAGATACACTGGGATTGAAGTTCAAATGAGTCCAAACTGGGAAAACCTGCTGGCTTTCTCATGAGTGATTCTTGGCAGTTGTTTTAAAATTACTGCAACCATTATTACTGGCTTTGGAAAGTATCCACCAAGATAGGACAGATCTAAGTAGTGAGAATGGTGGACTACTTTTGTTACTAAGTTCAGAGAAGACGATCACCATTCTCTCTCTTGTAAGTCTACTGTTGAAACCACTTGGGTCATTAAACATTGTCATCCAGGCATCTGCTACAACGGTAGTAGATCTTTGTCCAGAAATAGAAGCTATCCTTTGATCAGAGATACCCATTGAAAATGTATTGGAAGAAGCAAATTCTTCAGTCGAGAAGTTGACTAATGAAGGTACTTATATTGACTCCATAAGTAAAGAGGAAAAGAAATGTTTGTTAAAAGAGCTGAAAAAGTACACAGACTTGATTCTTACAAACCTACAATAGAGATTTCTGGATTCTATTCAACCTTCACGTAGCTTTTACAGATGCCTGTCTTATAAAACACCCACAGTTGAGTGGAGTGAGGCACTACCAGCAATGGGGCTGCTATGTGATTAGGACAGAATAGAGAATTTTGAACAAATGAAGATTTAACTTCAACTTCTTTATCATCAATAGTGGTTCGACCCAATCTTTGTGCTGTGTTTCCTGGGATGAAAGTAGGAATTCATCTCTTGCTAATCCCAGTCACAACAGCTACAATTGAGCATATTTTTTCCTCATTGAATAGAATTTTGTGTTCTGAAAGAAGTCGCCTTCTGCCTGATCATGAGCATATCATGAAGGACTGGAAGTAACGGACACACAAGAAGACACCACGGAGTGCAAAATTACAACAAGGAACCAAGACAGATGTAGATGTAGTGCTTCATAGTAGGCTTGAGTAGCCAACTTTAATTTTTGTTAAATGAGTTAAATCTAATAAAATGGTCATGAAACATTTTGCAGTTTTTACTATGGTGCCATACAGCCCACCTTTGCCCTCATGGTCTCAGCCCTCATCGGCCTTCCTCCCGAATATTCCAACACCCCCCCTAATATCAATTCCTGGGGAAAACACTGTGTGGAGGGCACAGTGCCCCTGGAGTTTGCCGGGCTCCTTCCAGCCCCTCCCCTCGCCATAGGTAGGAGGGGCCTCAAAGTGCCCTTGGCAGCAGTTTGATCACTCCCAGCCTGGACAGACACCGGCACTGGCACTGCATCTGCCGGGCTGCTTCCCTCCTGGGCAGGAATCAGCTCCTCTGAGCGATCCTCCTCCTCCATCTGGGCAATCAGCTGTGCTTTGGTGAGCTTTCCAATGCACAACCCTCTCTCTCTGCACAGCTCTACAAGGTCCATCTTAAGGAGATGGTTATACATCTGCCTGCTGTTCCCAAGTTGTGTGCTCTCAGTGCCCCACGGTTTCCAGGAAGAACCCCTACTGTGCCAGCCCTTTTCCTGGTCACCACCTCTCTCCCAGGGTCAAGCTGCAGACTCCTCCACTCCTGGACCTGCTCACCAGGAGGACCCCGTTCCTGCAGCAGTCCTTCTCTCTCCCAGGGTCAAGGCACATACACCTCTGCCCCTGGAACCACTAACCGCAGTCCTCAGGGGGACCCCATTACTGCAACAGTCCTTCTCAGTGGTCACACACTCCCAGGGGTTAAGTTGTAGCTCCTTCATCTCCTGAAACCGCTCTTAGCCTTCAGCACACCTGGTTCTCATTAATCCCCCTTCGTTTTACTGTTCCCCAGTCACTCACTGCAGAAATGTCCATCCACGGGGTGCAGTACATCCCACCCCATCCACCAGTTGTCATGCAGCATATGGGAGTCAGAGCCTTGCACCCCCCCAATTCCTGCAATTCACCATGACTCTCAGCCATCCAGTAAAACAGAAGATTTATTAGACGACGGGAACATAGTCTAAATAGGTACAGAGAACAAGACCCCTCAGTCAGGTCCTTCTTGGGGAGTAGGGAGCCCAGATCCGGGTTTTGGGCCCCCTTCCATTTCCCCCGCCAGTTCCAAACTGAAACCCTCTCCAGCAGTCTCACCCAGCCACACACCCCAGCTCCTCCTCCAGCCTTTGTCCAATTTCCTGGACAGAAGGTATCACCTGGCCCCAACAGCCTCCTGGGCTTAGCTTATGTGCTAGCCATCAAATATCATCCCTCAAGTGAAGTCACACCCTTATCATAGAATCATAGAATCATAGAATATCAGAGTTGGAAGGGACCTCAAGAGGTCATCTAGTCCAACCCCCTGCTCAAAGCAGGACCAATTCCCAGCTAAATCATCCCAGCCAGGGCTTTGTCAAGCCGGGCCTTAAAAACTTCCAAGGAAGGAGACTTCACCACCTCCCTAGGTAACGCATTCCAGTGTTTCACCACCCTCCTAGTGAAATATTTTTCCTGATATCCAACCTGGACCTCCCCCACTGCAACTTGAGACCATTGCTCCTTGTTCTGTCATCTGCCACCACTGAGAACAGCCGAGCTCCATCCTCTTTGGAACCCCCCTTCAGGTAGTTGAAGGCTGCTATCAAATCCCCCCTCATTCTTCTCTTCTGGAGACTAAACAATCCCAGTTCCCTCAGCCTCTCCTCATAAGTCATGTGCTCCAGACCCCTAATCATTTTTGTTGCCCTCCGCTGGACTCTTTACAATTTTTCCACATCCTTCTTGTAGTGTGGGGCCCAAAACTGGACACAGTATTCCAGATGAGATCTCACCAATGTCGAATAAAGGGGAACGATCACGTTCCTCGATATGCTGGCAATGCCCCTACTTATACAGCCCAAAATGCCGTTAGCCTTCTTGGCAACAAGAGCACACTGTTGACTCATATCCAGCTTCTCGTCCACTGTGACCCCTACGTCCTTTTCTGCAGAACTGCTACCTAGCCATTCGGTCCCTAGTCTGTAGCAGTGCATGGGATTCTTCCGTCCTAAGTGCAGGACTCTGCACTTGTCCTTGTTGAACCTCATCAGGTTTTTTTCGGCCCAATCCTCTAATTTGTCTAGGTCCCTCTGTATCCGATCCCTACCCTCTAGTGTATTTACCACACCTCCTAGTTTAGTGTCATCTGCAAACTTGCTGAGAGTGCAGTCCACACCATCCTCCAGATCATTAATAAAGATATTAAACAAAACCGGCCCCAGGACCGACCCTTGGGGCACTCCGCTTGAAACCATCTGCCAACTAGACATGGAGCCATTGATCACTACCCGTTGAGCCCGACGATCTAGCCAGCTTTCTATCCACCTTACAGTCCATTCATCCAGCCCATACTTCTTTAACTTGGCGGCAAGAATACTGTGGGAGACCGTATCAAAAGCTTTGCTAAAGTCAAGGAACAACACATCCACTGCTTTCCCCTCATCCACAGAGCCAGTTATCTCATCATAGAAGGCAATTAGGTTAGTCAGGCACGACTTCCCCTTCGTGAATCCATGCTGACTGTTCCTGATCACTTTCCTCTCCTCTAAATGTTTCATAATTGATTACTTGAGGACCTGCTCCATGATTTTTCCAGGGACTGAGGTGAGGCTGACTGGCCTGTAGTTCCCCGGATCCTCCTTCTTCCCTTTTTTAAAGATGGGCACTACATTAGCCTTTTTCCAGTCATCCGGGACCTCCCCCGATCGCCATGAGTTTTCAAAAATAATGGCTAATGGCTCTGCAATCTCACCCGCCAACTCCTTTAGCACCCTCGGATGCAGCGCATCCGGCCCCATGGACTTGTGCACGTCCAGTTTTTCTAAATAGTCCCGAACCACTTCTTTCTCCACAGAGGGTTGGTCACCTTCTCCCCATGCTGTACTGCCCAGTGCAGCAATCTGGGAGCTGACCTTGTGCGTGAAGACAGAGGCAAAAAATCATTGAGTACATTAGCTTTTTCCACATCCTCGGTCACTAGGTTGCCTCCCTCATTCAGTAAGGGGCCCACACTTTCCTTGATTTTCTTCTTGTTGCTAACATACCTGAAGAAACCCTTCTTGTTACTCTTAACTGCTAACTGCAACTCCAAGTGTGATTTGGCCTTCCTGATTTCACTCCTGCACGCCTGAGCAATATTTTTATACTCCTCCCTGGTCATTTGTCCAATCTTCCACTTCTTGTAAGCTTCTTTTTTGCGTTTAAGATCAGCAAGGATTTCACTGTTTAGCCAAGCTGGTCGCCTGCCATATTTACTATTCTTTCTACACATCGGGATGGTTTGTTTCTGCAACCTCAATAAGGATTCTTTAAAATACAGCCAGCTCTCCTGGACCCCTTTGCCCTTCATGTTATTCTCCCAGGGGATTCTGCCCATCTGTTCCCTGAGGGAGTCAAAGTCTGCTTTTCTGAAGTCCAGGGTCCGTATTCTGCTGCTCTCCTTTCAGGATCCTGAACTTGACCATCTCATGGTCACTGCCTCCCAGGTTCCCATCCACTTTTGCTTCCCCTACTAGTTCTTCCCTGTTTGTGAGTAGCAGGTCAAGAAAAGCTTTGCCCCTAGTTGGTTCCTCCAGCACTTGCACCAGGAAATTGTCCCCTACACTATCCAAAAACTTCCTGGATTGCCTGTGCACCGCTGTATTGCTCTTCCAGCAGATATCAGGGTGATTAAAGTCTCCCATGAGAACCAGGGCCTGCGATCTAGCAACTTCTGTTAGTTGCCGGAAGAAAGCCTCGTCCACCTCATCTCCCTGGTCTGGTGGTCTATAGCAGACTCCAACCACGACATCACCCTTGTTGCTCACACTTCTCAACTTTATCCAGAGACTCTCAGGTTTTTCTGCAGTTTCATACCGGAGCTCTGAGCAGTCATACTCCTCTCTTACATACAACGCAACTCCCCCACCTTTTCTGCCCTGCCTGTCCTTCCTGAACAGTTTATATCCATCCATGACAGTACTCCAGTCATGTGAGTTATCCCACCAAGTCTCTGTTATTCCAATCGCATCATAGTTCCCTGACTGTGCCAGGACTTCCAGTTCTCCCTGCTTGTTTCCCAGGCTTCTTGCATTTGTGTATAGGCACTTAAGATAACTCATCGATTGTCCCTCTTTCTCAGCATGAGACAGGAGTCCTCCCCTCTTGCGCTCTCCTGCTCGTGCTTCCTCCCAGGATCCCATTTCCCCACTTACCTCAGGGCTTTGGTCTCCTTCCCCCGGTGAACCTAGTTTAAAGCCCTCCTCACTAGGTTAGCCAGCCTGCTGGCGAAGATGCTCTTCCCTCTCTTCGTTAGGTGGAACCCGTCTCTGCCTATTACTCCTTCTTCTTGGAACACCATCCCATGGTCGAAGAATCCAAAGCCTTCTCTCCGACACCACCTGCGTAGCCATTCGTTGACTTCCACGATTCGACGGTCTCTACCCCGGCCTTTTCCTTGCACAGGGAGGATGGACGAGAACACCACTTGTGCCTCAAACTCCTTTATCCTTCTTCCCAGAGCCACGTAGTCTGCAGTGATCCGCTCAAGGTCATTCTTGGCAGTATCATTGGTGCCCACGTGGAGAAGCAGGAAGGGGTAGCGATCCGAGGGCTTGATGAGTCTCGGCAGTCTCTCCTTCACATCGTGTATCCTAGCTCCTGGCAAGCAGCAGACCTCTCGGTTTTCCCGGTCGGGGCGGCAGATAGATGACTCAGTCCCCCTGAGGAGGGAGTCCCCGACCACCACCACCCTCCTCCTCCTCTTGGGAGTGGTGGTCGTGGAACCCCCATCCCTAGGACAGTGCATCTTTTGCCTTCCAATCGGTGGAGTCTCCTTCTGCTCCCTTCCCTCAGATGGGTCATCTAGTCCACTCTCCGCATTAGTACCTGTAGAGAGAACATGGAAACGATTGCTCACCTGTATCTCCATTGCTGGTGCATGGACGCTCCTCTTTCTCCTTCTGGAAGTCACATGCTGCCAAACCTCCTCACAGTCCTTCTGTCCCTGCTGCGCCTGCTCTGAATCTTCAGAATATTGTGGCCGTAGAAGCATCTCCTGACGTCTGTCCAGGAAATCTTCATTTTCCCTTATGCAACGCAGAGTCGATACTCGTTTCTCCAGCCCTCGAACCTTCTCTTCCAATATGGAGACCAGCTTGCACTTTGTACAGACAAAGTCGCTTCTGTCCTGTGGAAGAAAGACAAACATGGCACAACCTGTGCAGGTTACAACAGTTATATCCCATCACCATCTAGTATTAGTGCAGACAATAAACTAGTAAAACTCCCATGCAATATTATCCGGTTAATACTCCCTACCTGTCACAGTATCTCTGCCATGGATGGACAAGGACTCCAGCCTCTGGAGAGATTGATTCATTATGAAATCTAGAGAAATAATCTCAATCCCTAGTTGTTTATATTAAACTCCTAAAGGATCTATATGTGTTGGGGCCGGGTTATCTCATTTGGAAAGCAGAATGGGGAAGAGAGCTTTGTGGCTGCATGCTCCGAACAGATGTATTTACACCCCAGTCTACAGAGTCCATCCTGGGAGGATGCTTTCAGAAAGAGGGCCGATGCCATGTGAATTCATATAAGTGTTATGCATTGTAATGGACTCACCAGTAGATTGTGCTGCTGAGACTGACAAATAAACCACCAAGTGGTTTTCACTCTGAGCAAGGAGGCACTAGTACATAGCTAGGGACTGATCTAAATAAAAGGGTTTGTACTTGTTATGTCTCTGCAAGGCTCATTGTGCCCTTGGCTTTGAACAATGGAACATTTTCTGGAAATATACATAGATAAATACAGAGTCACCGAGAAGAGAGTGAAAACTGTACACTACAGTCCTGCAAAGGAAGAAAGATACTAACTGTCACGGAGCCACAAAACAGAAATATTTATTGAACACAGCTGCCTTTTCTGCATCATTAACCTGTTTGCTGTCTCCATCTAGGCCATTGTAAGATTGCTTTTGTTCCTAATATACTTAAAGTGCTTATTGTCTTTAGCCCTGCCAGCCCCAGTTCTACACCACCACCCCATCCCACCCGTCAGTGTGGACTGGCCAAGCCCAGAAGCAGTGCGCCACTGAATAAAGCTACTCCAGAGTTCTGCTCCTTGCAGAAATAATGACTTGATTTCCTCCTCCTCCTCCTCCACTCTTCAGGGACAAGCGGAGTGTTTCTCAAATGAAGCCACCAAGGTCTTTTCTTGTGAACACAGCCTCCTATGCAGTGATGTGTGTGTGGGGGGGGGAAGCAGTGGCCTCCTCACCACGTGCTCCCAGCAGGGGTTGGGCCCTGCCTCCCTCTAGAGATACAAATGCTGGAGAAGCAGGCAACCAGTGAGTTCCCCACCTTCCCAGAGGCAGTGGGGTCAGACTTCAGTCTTGGGGTGACAGGCAGCAGGCTCCAGCCCTGGGGCTTTGGCCCCTGGGCTCACCTCCCTCACATCCCATCGCCCCTGACCCCCACTGCCTCCATGCCCACCTCCCCATCCAGGGCTTAATTTGTCCCTGGAATAGCCAAGGCTGAGTAAATCTGCTGTGAAAAGTTATGTTTGTTAATATCACTTTTCTTGTCAGACTTAGTAGCTAGCTGGGAGGTCATGAAAAGTGACATTAATGCACAAGTATCACTTTTCACAGTTGACTTACTAGCAGGTCAAAAAAATCAACTAAAAAGAACAAGAAATAACAAAAAGCACCTTATTTGTGTTTCTATTCTGTTTAGCTCCAGTAAAGAATAGAGGACAACTGTACATTATTTTGATTATTCAGTCTGTAAAAAAGCCCTATATAAATAAATGACAATGACTTGGATGTGGATATGTACATTTCTCCCCCCTAAAGTTAAGTATTTTAGGAAAAATTGTTAGCACTGCCACCAAAACATGTGTCGTGAGAACCCCTACTGCCCTTCAGCAAGTATTCGCAGTGACAGTGACACCCTCAGGCAGCCTTTTCAGACCAGAGGAGGGTTTATTGGTCAATTGGAACGCAGCACTGGAAGTCCTTAGCATAAAAGAAAAGAAGGTTAAAGCATAGTCCACTCTGGTCAAGCCACAATGCACAAGCCAAGCTGCAGTGAACTCCATTCTCAGGCTCTGTCTCTGTCTCCCTCTGACTTCCTTCTTTCAGCCCAGGTGAGAGCCCCAAGCTTCTTCCAGAACCCACATTTATACTTTGTTAGACACGTCTGTCCTTTGTTTCTCCATGCAGAGCGATGCCGAGTTCAACACCCTGCTGGCCAGAGTTTCCACTGTTGAGTATCGATTCATGAGTCACTGGAGCATGTGTTAGTTGATCTGGGTTGGTTTCAGTCAGTTATTTAACAACTATATTTATGCCACCCAGCCAGCAGATGACACGTACACATACAATACTATGTCTCTGCCCTGAGAGCAAACTTAATCCCCCCATCCCACCCCACACTGCTGGGTAGCAGTGCAGTGTAACAAGCCTTGGGGATAGAGGAAGCGGTATATATCTCAGCTCTAGTAAGGCTTTTGATACTATTTGATACTATTTCACATGACCTACTTATAAGGAAACTAGGGAACTACAGCCTAGGTGGATGCACAACTGTCTGGAAAAGCGTACTTAGCGTGAACAGTAAGGTTATGTTGTCACGGTAATGTCCAGTAAAAGCTACTGACAGGTCATGGGCAATAGAAAGAAATTCAAAGAAGTCTGTCTGTGATGTTTACTAAAAACAAAGGAGCGGAAGACTGGAGGGGACTAACAGCTCCATCCCCCATCCCCTGTGGCAATGGCTCAGAGCTCCAAAGTCCCCGCTGCAGCTCAGAGCTCCGGGGTCAGCATCTTGGAGCTCTGGGGTCCCCGCAGTGGCTGACAGCTTTTGCCCCCACCCTCCACTCTAGGGCACGGGCAAAGCATGGAATACAAGAGGTGCAACACCTTTGCAATTAGATACACCCAGAGAAGATCCCACAATCCCTCTGGACCACATGGGAGACCCCAGCACTTTCATTTGGACACATTTTAAGCCTCTTGTACCACAGTCCTCCCTGGCAGAGCAGCTTTGAGTTGCATCAGGGTTGCATTGTGCCCTTTGTCTTCATGACACACCGTGGATACAGGACTGGCAGTTGCTGTTGGTAGTTGCTGGGACACAGAAATGGCTGGTTGCTTTAACAGTGACCACAGCTTTCCAAGGAGTAACAAGTACAGCAAAAGACAGTTCAGGTTCTGCACCAAGGACCCTCTTGCAACTTAGGGTATGTCTACACTATGAAATTAGGTCGAATTTATAGAAGCCGGTTTTATAGAAATCGGTTGTATACAGCCGATTATGTGTGTCCCCACATAAAATGCTCTAAGTGCATGAAGTCGGCGGACCGCGTCCACAGTACCGAGGCTAGCGTTGACTTCTGGAGCCTTGCACTGTGGGTAGCTATCCCACAGTTCCCGCAGTCTCCGCCGCCCATTGGAATTCTGGGTGGAGATCCCAATGCCTGAATGATGCAAAACAGTGTCGCGAGGGGTTCTGGATACATGTCATCAGGCACCTCCCCCTCCGTCAGAGCAACGGCAGACAATCGATTCGCGCCTTTTTACCTGGGTTACCTGTGCAGACAACATACCACGGCAAGCATGGAGCCCGCTCAGCTCAGCTCAGCTCACCGTCACCATATGTCCTCTGGGTGCCGGCAGACGTGGTACTGCATTGCTACACAGCAACAGCTAATTGCCTTTTGGCAGTAGACAGTGCAGTATGACTGGTAGACTTCATCGCCAATCCGGGTGCTGGCAGACGTGGGGCTGGCAGACGTGGGGCTGCATTGTACACAGCAGCAGCCCCTTGCCTTTTGGTAGAAGATGGTATATTACGACTGGTATCCGTTGTCATTGTACTGCAGTGGCTGTCAATCATGGGCACCTGGGCAGTCCCGACGATGATGGCTATCAGTCGTAGTATGCTATTTTCTACCAAGCACCCAGTATTTTCTGCCAAGCACCCAGAAGATGCCGAGGGCTATCAGTCATGCTGCACCGTCGTCTGCCAGCTTAAGATGTAAAAAATAGATTTGTTCTGTATTAATTTGTTTCCCCCTTCCTCCGTGAAATCAACGGCCTGCTAAACCCAGGGTTTTGAGTTCAATCTTTGGGGGGGCCATTCTGTGTGACAGTTGTTTGTGTTTCTCCCTGATGCACAGCCACCATTTTAATTCCCTGTACCTGTATGCCATGTCATCACTCGCCCCTCCCTCCCTCCGTCTGTCAGATACTAGTTTCGCGCCTTTTTTCAGACCAGACGCCATAGCACTGGGATCATGGAGCCCACTCAGATCACCGCGGCAATTATGAGCAGTATGAACACCACATGCATTGTCCTGGAGTATATGCAGAGCCAGGACATGCCAAAGCAAAACCAGGACCAGCCGAGGAGGCGACTGCAGCGCAGCGACGAGAATGATGAGGAAATTGATATGGACATAGACCTCTCACAAAGTACAGGCCCCAGCAATGTGCAAATCATGGTGTTACTGGGGCAGATTCATGCCGTGGAATGCCAATTCTGGGCCCGGGAAACAAGCACAGACTGGTGGGACCGCATCGTGCTGCAGGTGTGGGACAATTCCAAATGGCTGCGAAACTTTCGCATGCGTAAGGGCACTTTCATGGAACTTTGTGACTTGCTTTCCCCTGCCCTGAAGCACCAGAATACCAGGATGAGAGCAGCCCTCACAGTTGAGAAGCGAGTGGCGATAGCCCTGTGGAAGCTTGCAACGCCAGACAGCTACCGGTCAGTCGGGAATCAATTTGGAGTGGGCAAATCTACTGTGGGGGCTGCTGTGATCCAAGTTGCCAGGGCAATCAAAGACCTGGTGATATCAAGGGTAGTGACTCTGGGAAATGTGCAGGCCATAGTGGATGGCTTTGCTGCAATGGGATTCCCAAACTGTGGTGGGGCGATAGACGGAACCCATATCCCTATCTTGGCACCAGAGCACCAAGCCACCGAGTACATAAACCGCAAGGGGTACTTTTCAATGCTTCTGCAAGCCCTGGTGGATCACAAGGGACGTTTCACCAACATCAACGTGGGATGGCCGGGAAAGGTACATGATGCTCGCGTCTTCAGGCACTCTGGTCTGTTTCGAAAGCTGGAGGAAGTGACTTTCTTCCCAGACCAGAAAGTAACCATTGGGGATGTTGAAATGCCTATAGTTATCCTTGGGGACCCAGCTAACCCCTTAATGCCATGGCTCATGAAGCCATACACAGGCAGCCTGGACAGTAGTCAGGACCTGTTCAACTATAGTTCAGCCTATAGGCTGAGCAAGTGCCGAATGCTGGCGGAATGTGCATTTGGACATTTAAAAGCGCGCTGGCGCAGCTTACTGACTCACTCAGACCTCAGTGAAAAGAATATCCCCATTGTTATTGTGGAGCGCACAGCAAGCAGCAATATCTGTGAGAGTAAGGGGGAGACATTTATGGCAGGGTGGGAGGTTGAGGCACATCACCTGGCCGCTGATTACATGCAGCCAGACACCAGGGCGGTTAGAAGAGCACAGCAGGGCGCGGTGCGCATCAGAGAAGCTTTGAAAATGAGTTTTGTGACTGGCCAGGCTACGGTGTGAAACTTCTGTTTGTTTCTCCTTGATGAACCCTCCACCCCACCCCCCCACCCGGTTCACTCTACTTCCCTGTAAACCAACCACCCCACCCTCCCCTCCCCCTTCGAGCACCGCTTGCAGAGGCAATAAAGTCATTGTTACTTCACATTCATGCATTCTTTATTAATTCATCACACAACTAGGGGGATAATTGCCAAGGTAGCCCGGGATGGGTGGGGGAGGACACACTGCAGTTTAAAACTTTAACACTTCTTGAAGGCCAGCCTTCCGATGCTTCGGCAATCATCTGGGGTGGAGTGACTGGGTGGCCGGAGGCCCCCCCACCGTGTTCTTGGGCGTCTGGGCGAAGAGGCTATGGAACTTGGGGAGGAGGGCTGTTGGTTACACAGGGGCTGTAGCGGCAGTCTCTGCTACTGCTGCCTTTCCTGCAGCTCAACCATACGCTGGAGCGTATCAGTTTGATGCTCCAGCAGCCAGAGCATTGACTCTTGCCTTCTGTTTGCAAGCTGACGCCACCTATCATCTTCAGCCCGCCACTTGCTCTGTTCATCCCGCAATTCAGCCCACCACCTCTCCTCTCGTTCATACTGTGCTTTGCTGTAGTCTGACATTGACTGCCTGCACGCATTCTGCTGTGCTCTTTCAGCGTGGGAGGACATCTGGAGCTCCGTGAACATGTCATCCCGAGTCCGCCGTTTTCTCCTTCTAATCTTCACTAGCCTCTGTGAAGGAGAAACATTTGCAGCTGGTGGAGGAGAAGGGAGAGGTGGTTAAAAAGACACATTTTAGAGAACAATGAGTACACTCTTTCACGTTAAATTTTGCTGTTCACATTACACAGCACATGTGCTTTCGTTACGAGGTCGCATTTTTCCTCTTATATTGAGGGCCTGCCGGTTTGGTGTGAGAGATCACTCACGCAGTGCCAGGCAACAGATTTCGGCTTGCAGGCAGCCATGGTAAGCCACAGTCTTTTGGCTTTTTTAACTTTCTTAACATGTGGGAATGGTTTCAAACAGTAGCGCCCTCATTTCCCATACCAAGGACCCATTAGGTTGGCCATTTAAAATGGGTTTGCAGTGTAAAAGGAGGGGCTGCCGTTCCCGAGTTAACATGCAGCACAATCCCAACTAACCCCCTTCCCCCCCACACACCCAATTATCGTGGATGATCACTTCACCCCTCCCCCCAACTGCGTGGCTAACAGCAGGGAACATTTCTGTTAAGCCGAGCAGGAGCATGGTGAGTTCGGGGGTTACTGGTTCCAGATCCAGGGTGATAAACATATCCTGGCTGTTGGGGAAACCGGTTTCTCCGCTTCCTTGCTGCTGTGAGTTATCTACATTATCTTCATCCTCATCTTCCTCATACCCCGAACCCTCTTCCCTGTGTGTTTCTCCAGTGACAGAGTCATAGCACACGGTTGGGGTAGTGGTAGCTGCACCCCCTAGCATGGCATGCAGCTCCGCGTAGAAGCAGCATGTTTGCAGCTCTGCCCTGGACCTTCCGTTTGCCTCTCTGGCTTGGTGGTAGGCTTGCCTTAGCTCCTTAATTTTCACGCGGCACTGCTGTGCGTCCCTGTTATGGCCTCTGTCCTTCATGGCCTTGGAGACCTTTTTTAATATTTTGCCATTTTGTTTACTGCTACAGAGTTCAGCTAGCACTGATTCATCTCCCCATATGGCGAGCAGATCCCGTACCTCCCGTTCTGTCCATGCTGGAGCTCTTTTGCGATCCTGGGACTCCATCATGGTTACCTGTGCTGATGAGCTCTGCGTGGTCACCTGTGCTTTCCACGCTGGGCAAACAGGAAATAAAATTCAAACGTTCGGGGCTTTTCCTGTGTACCTGGTCAGTGCATCTGAGTTGAGAGTGCTGTCCAGAGCGGTCACAATGAAGTACTGTGGGATAGTTCCCGGAGGCCAATAACGTCGAATTCCATCCACACTACCCCAAATCCAACCCGCAAAGGCTGATTTTAGCGCTAATCCCCTCGTCGGAGGTGGAGTAAAGAAACCGCTTTAAAGGGCCCCTTAAGTTGAAAGAAAGGGCTTCGTCGTGTGAACATGTCCAGGCTTAATTCGATTTAACGCTGCTAAAGTTGACCTAAACTCGTAGTGTAGACCAGGCCTTAGTCGATTCAAGTTCCTTATAATGTGGCTGCCACAGATGGGGTATGATGGCTGGAGTTTTCGAGTGAGGAGAAGAGCTGCCATGAACTGGCAGAGCTGATATGAAAAACAACAAAACCCATAACATTATTTAAAAACTGTAGACAGTGACACAGGAAGGCAAAGGCAAAGATAAAGGGCCTTATTCAATTGCTGCTAGATTAGCGTCATCCTGCTTCCCCCATTCAATATCCCTTAAGATATCAGCTTTCCTAGAAAAAATAAGCTCTGTCCCAGCGTGTCTGAGCTCAGTCATTGACAGATGGGCAGGGCACCTGGGACCGTGCCGCTCTCCCTCACCAACAGCAGAATGATTGTGGGGAAAGCAGGCCTCCATCAGTACTGCCCATGGACTAACGTCTCAGTAATACTAGCTTTGCTGACCTGACATTTCAAGGAGTTCAAGGTCAACTTGGAATACAGAGAAGAAGCGACACGATCAGGCTGCAGCTTCTGAAAGCAGATAGGCTTACAAGGCTGGTGGCCCATGCGTTCAGAGGTGGGTCAGTGGGCCACTCCTGTTATGCAGACAAAACCACACAGGATTGTTTCAGGGGACAAGATGCCACGTTTATTATGATAACACAATTTGATTTATGACCAATAACTAATATCTATGTATATACACACACACAGAGACACACACACACACATCTAACTCTTCCCATGCATTGTATGGGGAGCCTGGATACCGCAGGGTGCCTAAAAGTTAAGCATTGCAATGTCCCTGGGTGGTATCCTCAACTAGCAATTCGCCCTGCAACAGCTCCATCCTGCTCCATGCTCCATTCCATCCTGCCCCAGGGCTCAGTGGCACAAGGAGACTCTCTCATCTCTTTTCCTGGGGAGGCCAGGACCTGGTGACGTTACACATTAAGTCTTCTTTCAATCTTCCAGGAGGGATTTTCCATCTAGGTCATTTTCTCTTCCTTCGAGCTAACAGTAAGTGCCAAGGTCTCCATCTATGGATCAATGCTTTTTGACTTTGAGAGTGAATGGAGACTCTTGAACCAAACTCTGCTCTCAGTTAAGCCAGTTAAATCCAGAGTAGATCTATAGAAGTCAAGGGAGTTACAGCACTGTCAAATAGCACAATAAGGCCCTCTTCTGTATTCAACATGCCTGTGGGATACAAATCACTTTCAAATCAAGGTTTGCTGATCTCTCTGCAGATCTCTGCAGCAGTGGATGCCTAAGCAGAGCCAGGATCTTTCCCTAGTGATCATGGCTTTCAAAACTCCCCAGAAATTCCAGAATCATTTTTTTTAAACAAGGGGAGGGGTGGGATTCAGGCAGGATTGTCCTTGAAATAGGCTTATGGGCATCACTCAGTGCTGAGCAGTGAGAGTTTTTTTGGCAGTCAGGACTGCCCAGACCAGGGTAAAGCAGAGATGGTATATACAAGTAAATCAGCCATCTCATTACAGAAACATGAAACAGCCAAGATGACCAGTGTCAGGCAAACTTCCAAAGATTCAGATTTCAATTTGATTCAGCCAAGTGAAGCCATGTGAACAACATTGGGTCTGCAACATTGGGTCTGCAACCAGCCTAGAAAGCTCAGTGGGGCAGGTGCTCTCCTAGCATGTTCCAGTTCTCATCCGGCCAAAGCATGGAATAACAACAGCAGCATGAAGAAAGAGGAGAGCGAATATCTCACTGTCAGGGAGAAAGGTGGCTACCTTCCCTCTGTCTGACCATTTCCATTGCAGGAGAGAAGGTTTCAATAGAATTGAATGTTCTGGCTCAGGTAGTCATAAAAGATCAGGGTTGGAAGAGACCTCAGGAGGTCATCTAGTCCAACCCCCTGCTCAAAGCAGAACCAATCACCATTTTTTTGCCCCAGATCCCTAAACAGTCCCCTCAAGGAGTGAACTCAACACCCTGGGTTTAAGCAGGCCAATGCTCAAACCATCAAGCTATCCCTCCCCTCTGTAAGAGGCACAGAAATGTTTTGCTGTTCATGGATCTGCGCAAAGGAAATTGTTTCTCTGTGTGGCAACTGAGGTGGGAAATGAAGCACCCACACAGTGGCACAATGTCCTAAGGAATATGGGTGAAGGACTCTGGCTGAGAAACAACTGAAGTGGACTCACCTGGGATTGAAATGACATTTGTTTCTGTCAAATAGTGAGAAATGTGACGTTAATTCAGATATGGGGTTGAGGCTTCTTTTTACAAGAAGTAAAAACTTGAACTTGATTTCCAGGACGGGAGAGAGAGAAAGTCTGGAGCTGCTTTTTGTCCCAGGCTGGGGGCTCCTGGGCTGTCGAAAATATTCCTTGTTTGCTGCTGCCAAGGGGACAGTTGAGAGCTCAGATGTAGATCAAAGGGGGATGCTGGATGGAATTTATCACACACACACACCCTGCTCTTCATAGCCCCACCGGAAGAGTCTAGAGAAGGGAGGAGTCATACCTCACCTGCGTTCCCAGAAGAGGTGCTAGGGCTCTTTCCTGCCAGCTACTCACTCCCTGGATTCATCCTCAGCTCCTGGGATCTTTCTGCTCCAAAGGCTCCAGACTCCTCGGGTGGGGAGAAGTGAAACAGAGAGAAAACGCCTCTTCTCTTTCCCAGCAAGAAATGTTATCAATAGGAAAACTCCCCACCATGAACGGCAGAGAACACAGAGAGATATTCATCACCTGCTGAACAGTAACAGACTTTGTTCATTGTTCCTCTGTGAGAGAAAAGAGCCACTAGAGCTGAAATTGTGGCTACTGTGATCTCATTCCCAGAGGCTGGAATAATTAGCAGTTATAGAGACCTGGCTCAGGGCTGATCAGAAGGAAGATCTGAGTCAGGGCTTGTGTGCTCTTAAAACACTACAGCGGTGCAGCTGCCCCATTACAGCTCCTCAGTGAAGATGCTACCTACAGTGGTGAGAAGGCTTCTCCCATTGGCAGTAGCTATGCTGAGAGGCAGTAGCTATGGTGATGGGAGTCAGTCTAGCACTGGTTTACACCTGGGGTAAGGTCAATAGCTGCATAACTCAAGGGGTGGCTTTTTTTATACCCCTGAGCAACGTAGCTCCACCAAAGGAAATTCCTAGTATAGGCCAGACCTCAGTGTCCAACTTTGGATATTTGTGTCAAAATTGCAGCCTCCTTGTTGGGGAATCAACACCTGGGCTCCTATGTGAGAGGCAGGGAAACTCACCACTGGCCCAAGGAGGAAAAAGCTGCTAGGTGTTTTTGCACAGACACTGAGGGCATCACCCAGAGGAGCTGCTCGAAGAGCTGTGACTGCCAGGGGACCTAATTGGGAGGTGGCTGCTCTGGCATCAGTGAAGGTTT
>NC_048314.1:6373921-6425728 GCF_013100865.1 Trachemys scripta elegans
TATCTCCGCTGACTTAATGGGATTACTCCTGATTTGCACCAGTGTGAGTACCCCAGGTCTCTTTTAGAACCTCCACTTTAGCAAATGTCTTCCTTCCATTTACTACATGGGAGCTAACTCCCAGCTGACCTGTTCCTTGTGCAGTCACTTACACGGGTACACAGGTGATGTAAATTGCTACCAAATCAGAGTGACAGTGTGCTACACCCACTTCACACTCGATCTGCACAGATGGACGTGACATATGGTAGGTGAGAGTTGGGCCCTCCTGGCTAAACTACCAAAAGAACTCAGAACTCTGGGTGCAAAGAACCCCTGAAAAGCTGGTCCCAATGGTAGGTGGTAAGGCCTCAAAAATCTTTCCCTGTGGCTTTCCTCAGTGGATTGGATATATCTAGGGTGACCAGACAGCAAGTGTGAAAAATCTGGACGGGGGTGGGGGGTAATAGGAGCCTATATTAAAAAAAAAAGACCCAAAAATCGGAACTGTCCCTATAAAATTGGGACATCTGGTCACCCTAGATATATCTTTTCAAAGTGATTCCCCATTTCTTTCCTGCCCAGATGTCTAACCTCTCCAGGCCCCTTGGAGTTGCAGCTCCTGCCAATTACTTATCCTCTGCAAATCTTGTTAGCGTGCTGTTTACTTCCAGTAATCAGGAAGACTTTAAATCAGACCCCAGTCCCTGTGGTCCCTCTCTAGATCCCTCTCCCTCAGTTCCAGACTGTCACTAGTTTCCAGGCCACGTGAGAGTTCTCCTGGACAAATATGTGTGAATTAACTTTACAGGCGAGATTTCATACCACACTGTTCAATACTCTATGGCAATCCAAGTGCATTAAACCTGCTGTCCTCCTCTGCTAAATAACCTTTTAGTATGGCCAAAATTAATTGGTGTCTAACCTTTTTTCCCAGTAGCTGTCCCCTCATCTCTACATCCAAGGCACTTGCTGTATCAATCATGCTCGCCCATTATGGAATGTAGAGGGTGGACAGAACATCCTGAGAGGCACACAGGGAGCTGCTTTCTGCAGTGACACCTTGGTGATCTTCAGAGGTGCTAATGAGGCTGGATTCTTATCTGCAGCTGTGTGTAGCCTGAGGGAGGGGAAATGGGATGGAGCTACACAGACCTCATGCATGTTCTAAGGATCTGGCCCAAGCCATGAGGGGCCAGACTTGTTAAAGAGCATGGGACCAAATTTCCAAGTGCTCAGAGCCCGTGACTGGGGCCAGGTGCTCAGCACACCGAACTCTTTTGAAAATCTGGCCCTGTGTCGCCTTCCCTGATCCTGGCCACTGTAGACTTGGTTCAAAGTCAGCCAGAGCAGGCACTGAGCAAGGTCAAGCAGCTGTTGGTCTCCTGAGGGAGAAGGGCAGTGAGTGTGGTGGGGTAACAGGTCAGGATGACCTGTTTCTCTTCAGATGCTCAGATTTTCACACCCCTCAGCCCAGCGGTGGGATTATCCCGCAGCCTGATCAGACCTGCTGGGGTTTGTGTCTGAAAGGTGGAAAAACCCATGAAACTTTTACAAGTGAAACTCCAGGGAGAGCTTGTAAAACTGGTGTTTTCAGATTGGTTCAACTATACTGGGATAAGTAAAGCAGTACTACCCCGTAGGGTGAATGCAGTTATACCAGTGTAAAAGTGCCTTATACGGGTCTGGCTTACCCCCATGTGAGAAGGGAAACAAGCTATACTTGTAGAAGCACATTTATACCAGTAGAACTGTAGCCACACTAGAAAAGTGTTGAACCACTTTAACTGTTTTGGGTTAAAAACAACAACTCACCCCCTAACGGGATAAAGTTATACTGAGTATAGAGCAGGCCTGAGTGGAATGAGCATACTGAGCTAAAGATACTACGTGAAAAGCCTGCTGTTCTGGGTGCAAAATACAATAAGCAAGACCCCAGCCTACTAACAAGTTGGGCCTCCTACTACTATAGTATCCACACTTGGGGCTTGTCTAAATAGTTTCATTGAAATTGGCTTAAAACCTGATTTTCAACTGTTCATGCAGGAGATTGTACCGATCTGATTTGTTTAAAAGTGGTTGGGCCTGTGAATTTACTGATGCAAGCTAAGCCGATATAAGCGAAGCTTTAATCAGCGTAAGAGTGTCCACATGGTGTCCCACCACTTTAGTTAAACTGTTAGCACAAACTGCATGGAAAGAACATTATTAAGGTCGCACAGTCAAGCACTCAGAAGTTAGGAAATACCTGGGCAGCTTTAATCTGTGCATGTTCTGTTTAAGAGTGCGAGTTTGTCACGGAGGTCACGGATTCTGTGACTTCTGCAGTGGCCAGTGCCCCTGGCCCAGGGATAGCCCAAGCAGCTCCTGAACCAGTTGCACGGCTGCTGCTGGGGAAGTCTTGGGCCACCCTGTCCTCCCCCACACACTCCCCACAGCAGCAGAAGAGTTTGGGAGTGGGAGGGGACAGGGGGTTGGGGCATGGGACAGGGTGAGGCGGGCTCTGGGCGGCACTTACCTCGGGTGGGGCTCCCCAGAAGTGGGGACATCCCCCTCGCTCAGCTCCTAGGCGGAGGCGTGACCAGGCAGGTCTGCACATTGCCCCTGCCTATAGGCACAGCCCCCGCAGCTCCCATTGGCTACTGTTCCCGGCCAACGGGAGCTGCGAAGCTGGCGCTCTGGGTGGAGGCAGCGGTGTGCAGAGCTGCCTGGCCACCACCTGGGCCCTCCCAGCACCAGCGTGGTCCTGGGCCGTGCGCCACTCCCCCCCCCCCCCCCCGCGAGCACCCACGGCGCCCCTGCCCCCCCAAGATTTAGTCAGGAGTATATAGTAGAAGTCATGGACAGGTCCCGGGCCGTGAATTTTTGTTTACTGCCCGTGACCTGTCCATGACTTTTACGAAAAATACCTATGACTAAAATGTAGCCTTAGTTATAATACAGTCTGTAATAAGAAGAACAGGAGTACTTGTGGCACCTTAGAGACTAACAAATTTATTAGAGCATAAGCTTTCGTGGACTACAGCCCACTTCTTCGGCTTCTTTTTGCGGATACAGACTAACACGGCTGCTACTCTGAAAACAGTCTGTAATAATACGATCAGATACTTTTTATTTTTTCTCTAAAGGAGCCGGCCTTTGGTCAGTGCACAGGCTGGAGCTGCTGTGGGAGTGAATCAGGTTTGTGTAGTGAAGGAGGCGGTTGCCTGTAGGACCCCCGACTTGTTTGTTGCAGCAGTTGAAAGGCCTAGTGTGAACGAGGTAGGGAACGGCAGCAAGAGACAGGAGGGTTTGATGGTTACGCCAGTAGAATGCTGCTCTGGAGAACTGGATTCTATCCATGTCTCTGCCACAAAGTTCCAGTGTGATGCTAGTATAACTCACACATCTCCTGGGTGTGGTGCTCTGTCGCCCACCTGTGGCACCGAGACCACTGAGAGATTAATGAGTCTGCTACAGCCTTAGCTAAGAGCCCTGTGGCTTTTAGTTCATGCAGTAGAGCAGGGGTTCTCAGACTTTTGTACTGGTGACCCCTGTCACACAGCAAGCCTCTGAGTGCAACCTCCCTTATACATTAAAAACACTTTTTCATATATTTAACACCATTATAAATGCTGGAGGTAAAGCGAGGTTTGGGGTGGAGGCTGACAGCTCACGACAGGGCCGGCTCCAGGCACCAGCCTACCAATCATGTGTTTGGGGCGGAACCTGGAGGGGGGGCGGCGCTCCGGCCGGTCGGAGAGAGCAGGGCCGCGGCCGGGCTCACTGTCCTCCCCCCAGCGCTCCGGCCAGTCAGGGAGAGCTGGGCCGCGGCGGGGCTCGGCGCCCTCCCCCCCGGTGCTCCGGCCGGCCGGGGAGAGCGGGGCCACGGCCGGGCTCGGCGCCCTCTCCTGCCGTACTCCCCGCTGGGGGGCAGGGGGCGGTGGGAGGCTTTTTTGCCTGGGGCGGCAAAAAAGCCAGAGCCAGCCCTGGCTCACGAACCCCCCATGGAATAACCTCACGGCCCCTTGAGGGCTCTGACCCCCAGTTTGAGAACCCCTGCAGTAGAGGCTCATGCATTTAGCTCCAGAGGTCCCAGGTTCGATCTTGCCCACTGACAACTGGGGTCTGTTGGCCTTACGCTAGTCTAGTCACTTAAACACAACTTATCACAGGTGATCACTAACAAGTGTATCCCTCATTTTCTGGGTGCCTGGCTTGATATCCTGGGGTCTGATTTGCAGAAGTGCTGAGCGCTCACAGCTGTAGTTGAATCACTGGGAGCTGGGGTTTGAACATATCAGTGCTGTATGATGCTAAGCACTCTGAAAAATCAGGTCCTAGGCATCTCTGATTGGGCATCCAGATTTAGTGGATACTTTTGACCTTAATCTGTCTGTGCCTCTGTTTTCCATCTGTAAAGCGGGGATAATGCTCCCTCATCTCACAGGGATGCTACGAAAATAAATACGTTTGTGAGTCACTCAGATACTATAGCAGGAAAGGCCATGAGGAAATTAATAATTCTGCCTTCAGAGCAGCGTTTGGCAAGTGTGCAGTGCATAAAGCATGGGCCACACACGAACAATAAGGAGAAAATAAAACATTGAATAACTGCTCATTAAGCGAGCGCTCTTCATATTTCAGCCTCTTCCTCTCCTAGGCCCAATCTCTGACCTTTGCCTTTGGTTAAATGTTGGAAAGCTTCCATCGTGTCTCTGAATTGTTTTTCAGTGTTGGCCTTGTGTGGTTACAAACTTTTGTTAACTTGGAAGGCAGACTTCATCCACTGAGCCTGTGACAGTGTCGTCAGCCTGAAATCTGCCAGTTCCAACTAAACAGGGCTAGCTTTAGGCCGATTCCCGTGATTCCCCAGAATCGGGCCCCCCGGGTAAGAGGGCCCCGCGCCTAAGAGAGCCCCGCGCCTTAGGCTCACCTGGCGGCAGTCCGCTTCGGCGGCAAGGGGGGGTGTCTGCTCCGAGGTCTTCAGCGGCATTTCGGCAGCGGGGGTCTTTCAGTGCTGTGGAAGACACGGAGCGGACCCCCGCCGCCGAAGTGCTGCCGACGACTGGGACCGCGGAATCGGGCCCCGCAGGTCCTAAAGCCAGCCCTGAGGAGCAGCCCCATAGAACCAGTGTAGCCGCGGAGCTGCAGCACAGAGGAGGTATTCATAGGGGACAATGATTCTCTCTTTTGCTTAAGAGACCTCAGAGATGTCCCAGCTGAGGACAGGCACGAACCAGCTGGGAACTGACAGCAATCACTACCCACTTAGCAGGGTCAGGGCTTTTGATGCTGCTGTTGATGCCATCGCTAACAGGATTAACCAGACAGGGAGCACTTCATTTCCAGGCTATCTAGGGTCCGTGAACCCGGACACACAGGCCTCTGTTCAGATGGAGGATGCAGCTCCATGGGCTTCAATGGAGTGCCAGCGTTATCCCTTTGTCCGTAGAACCCAGACAGCAAAGGCGAACCTTTGGGGGCATACTGGGGCAAGATCTCTGTGTAAAATAATTGACGACACTTACCTGAACAAGGAGATCAATCTGTAACTGACTGTGAACAATCAATTGAGATAACCCACTACCTTCGGACCAGCCAATAATTGATGACACTTACCTGGCCCTGGATTTGTATTATTCCCAGTCATGCACCTGGGTCCCATTGTGCTAGGTGCTGTACAGACAGAGCTGAGCACTTCACCATCTTTGCTGTATTTATCCTCACAACATACCTGTGACATGTCCCTTTTACAGATGGGAAACAGGGTGACTTGCCCAAAGTAACGCAGCAAGTCCGTAGCACAGCAGATAAGGGAACCCTGGTCTCTTGAGCTCCAAGCAAGTCCCGGGGCCAGCCTTGCTCTCTAGTTCTCTGCTAGGATACATGGACAACCCCTCAACCTTCATGGCTGGTTGCAGATTTGTTGTGTGAGGTAAGAATAGCCTAGTGATTACAGCACAGAGCTGGGAGGCAGGAGAGATGGAGTTTATTCCCAGCTCTGACACTGACTCATTGTGGGACCTTTGTCAAGTCACCTATGTGCCTCAGTGTCCCCGTTTAAAATGGGGGTAATATTTCACCTCACAGAGGGACTGGGTTCTATCCTTTAATACATAATAGGCTGAGCTCCTAGGGCTCTGTGCTACTTCAAAGGCATGGGATCAGTTCATTCGAAGGGTTTGCAATTAAGGCCTGAGGGACAGGCTGACTTTGGGGGGAGGGGGTTTGTTCAGAGCCTTTTTATTTCTAGGCCACCTGTCCATGCTTAGAGCAGTTTCATAGCAGTGGCCAAACTGGTCTCCTGTTGGCTCTGCACTGACCTGGCTGAAGGGACTGTATCTCCAGCTCATGCCTCATGATGGGACCCCATCACCACAGGCACCAACGGTGAGTCCAGCAGAGGCCAAGGACCAAGAGGGCCCGGAAGCTGCCCTGTCCTTTCGCTCCTAGGGCGGAAGCAGCCGGATGGGGCTGGACAGCAGACGTTTGCACTGGCACTGCCCAGGCGGTAGCTGTTCTGTGGGTCTGGCTTGTACATTTCATCCAGCTGGGCCAGTCCTCTCTCTAAGCGATAAGGAATGAATGGCCTGGTTCAGCAGTGAGTCAGGGGGCCAGTAACTCCCCTGGCCCTGATTACATCAGAACAAATTCCACGTGCGCTTGCCAAGCGGGCCCAGCTCAGTGAGTCACAGCAGGTGTCCCCGGTTCCCAGGGGGGTAGAGCGGGATCTTTCCTCCTCTCTGCAGCCGCTCTCGGAGCAAGTGGCAGTGCATGAGAAGTGTACTCAGAGTAGCTGGTGCGTTCCTGCCTTCACCGCTGTTGGGGTCACAGGAAGAAAATTCTCAGGAGCGGGTGGTGGAGTCCACTTCTCCCACCCCTGGGATGTGAGTCCGAGTCCACTGCTGAGCCCACTGCACTGTAAGGTGGGACTGGGCATAGGGCTGAGTGTGGGGCAGCTGCAGAGATCGTATGGGGCACAGGGGCTCCTCATTAATAGCCGGGGCCAAGTGGGGAGGTGACTGAGGTGCTGGTGTAAATGACACTTCAGTTAAGGGGAGCACGTTGCACACCAAGCGGGTGGGTGTGAGGACAAGCACTTAACAGGAGGGGGGGTCACTTCCATGCCTGCTCTTCGCTATTCCTGCTTCCCTTCCCCTCCCTCGCCGTGCCCAGAAATTCCAGCCAGACCAGAGCCCAGCCACTGGGCGGGAATTTTCTCCTTCACCCTCTGCTGCAGTCAGACCCTGAGCCACAGCTACGGGCTCTCAACAAGACCAAGGGCTTGTCTACACTTGAAATGCCACAGCTGTAGCCACTACCTACGGGGACCAGACAGGTTCTCCCATTGGCACAGGCAATCCAGCTCCCCGAGAGGCAGGCGTTAGGTCAGTGGAAGAATTCTTATATTGACCTAGCGCTGTCTACACCAGGCAAGGGCACCAGAGCCTTCCCAAAAGTATGTGGGGGGGGCTGCATCCAAACTCCCTCCCTGACCCCCTCCATTTATATAGTAGAAATGTGCAGCCCATGACGACTTACCACAATTCATGGCGTGGCCCCCCTGCAAAAATTATCACCCATCCCTAGTGTAACACCAGTGTCACCCCATCAGCCAGGCTGGCACAAGCACTGCAACCCCTCCCCCCTGGTTGCCCCTCAGCAGTGCCAGGCCAGCCCATACACCCCTTAGTCCCTGCAGCACTAGGGGCAACAAAGCCTATTACCAGTTCTGGTTCCACCCCCTGCCCTCGCCCCTGGCAGGGACAGAGGCCCCATTTCCAACCTCAGCCTGGGCCAGGCAGCTTTGAGGGTACAGACCATGAGCCCAGCCCAAAGCCCCAGCCTGTAGCAGATGGCACTAGCTCCCTGGTGCAGGGCTCTCTCTTCTGGCAGCTGGAGGCGTTTGCCGGAAGGGTTGCTGTCCCGCCAAAGCAGTGGCTGCACCTGCTCGATGGGGCTAGCTCCCCAAGGCGCCTGCAGCCCCCGCTGTCACCACGCTTCAGTTCAGAGAACACAGGCCCCCGGCGTCATTTTTGCTTTTTATTTGAAAAAAGCCTGTGGACGATCACAGTGTCGTTAGACAATACAAAACCTCGCCAAGGAGCTCAGCAACTGCTACATACGTGGCTGGCAGCTGCGAGGCCAACCTGTAAACATTCACGAGGGGGATTTCATAATGCCCGTAGCAGCAGGGGGAGGTAGGGCAGGCTAGGGGACCAGAGCAGGGCAGCCCTCTTTAACCCCCTCCTAGGAACAGAAACAAGCGCCCGTAGGCAGCAGGGGCGGAAGCACACATCTCATGGGAGGGGCTGGAGGGAAACAGCCCCAGTCCAAAGTAACCTGTTATGTGATCAGACACACACCCGGCTCCAGGTGCTTAAGCACAGAACTGGAAGGTGATCTCAGAGCCTGAAACCCCCTGGCTTTAAGTTCCTCCTAGGACAGCTCCAGGAACAGCAAGTTCAGTTCAGCTCAGCTCCCCGGAGCAGAGGGCGCAAAGCCTAGAGAATGGTCAGGAGAGCAAAATCAGGCCCAGCGATCTCACTCTTGCTAGATCAACAGATCTGACTCTCCACAACTGGGCATCCTGCCAGTGCAGCTCTTCCCAGGAACCTAGTGGGGACTGGCCTTAGATGGGGGCCGAGCAATTTTCTTGGTGCCTGGGCGGGTGATATCATTACAGCAACACCCTGTCTGCCAATCAGCACTGAGGCCCTATTGCGCTGAAGGTCACCTCCTTTCCCTCCATTGTTCACAGTCTATTTGGGAGTTGGGTTTATGGGCAGCCAGGGAGATCAGAGGAAGGTTTGTCAAACTGCTGTCTCAGTGCAGTGCTTTGGGGGAACGGGGCAGAGATTTAGGGGGGGGGAAGGGAGCAGGCAGCTTCGTTAATGCCGGAGCCGAGAGAACCACGTTCTGGCACCGCTCTGTGGCTGCTGAGGAGTCACGGGAGACACAGGGAGCAGCTACAAGAGGCGTTTCTGGCAGCCACTTTTCTGCCCAGTTTGAGGGTGGCGGTGTGGAGGATGAATGACGGGTGAAGAACGAAGCCCCCTTCCCCTGCTTAGCATGGAGACTGGACACAATCCACACGGACAGCCTAGGACAAATACAGCAGCAGGGGACTGTTTTCCTTCCCTGTCCCCTCCCCATCCAAGCTATAAAGAGCCAGGCGGGCTGGGGCTGGAAGCCAGGCTGTTGGGCCCAGGTTAGGCCGGAGATCTCATACGCTGCCAACGGGCCAAGGCTCAAGGTCGGTGCTTGGATGGAGGCTGGGCTGTGGAAAGGGGGGCAGCTGGGAACATGAAAGCGCATTAAGGGGAGAGGGAAACAGCAGCTAAACTACATGGGGGTCAGCAATGTCCTTCAGTGTCACAATATGATCCTAGGGCCCTGCCTGGTCAAGGCACCATGCTGGACAGTTCTGCGCTGATGAGTGTGACGAGAAACATGGGGGAGAGAAGAGAGACAGGAGAGGCAGGTGCTGCTCAGGGTGGCTCATGCTTCCAGAAAACCCATCCACCTCTGTAAACAGGTCATGCCCTGGGAAGGTGATTGCAGTATTCAGCCCAGCAAAGCAGCAATTTCTTCACCGCTCGGAAGGCAGGCAGTAGTAGGGAGGGAAGGGAAGGGAAGGGAACAGTCCATCTACAGCCTGCCCTCCAGCTGTGTTTGTTCAGTAGGGATTCTTAGTCCCAAAACCTCTTAGGGTCAGGGGGAAGGAGTGGGTTGGCTCCAGGAGCCTGCGAGCTGCTCCCTTGTGCATTTCAAACAAGCCAAAACTTGTTACCGCTGGTGGGGTCAGAAGAAAAATCTTTTCTATGTTAACTAAGTAACTGATGCAGGGATGTGTGCCTGAGTCTAGAGGCAGCCTGGAACAGTAGCTCAGAGCTGGGAACTGTCCCATTCATCTGAGTGGGGTGTTAACCCCAAAACTTAATTATGGCAGTTGAAGTGTAAACATTGACTATTTCATCGCTACTCCAAACACGAGAGAGGGGCTATCGTGCTATGAGGATCTGCACCAGCTCCTGCAAATAAGGTCTTGGTGTCATGAGTGGTTGAAGCTTGGGACAGTACCATCACAGTCATTCAAGCTAGCCCGGTGCTGGAATGAGGGGTTAGGCACGTGAAGGACTAGCCTCTGAGCGGTCACTGTACCCCTTAGATGCTAACAGGAGTGTTAAACAGCAATACACAGTCCTCTTCGGAAAGCAGCCGGCATTCAGCCATGTCACGCAAGGGGCTGAATACCGTACGGCTGCAGCAACAGCACTTGGAGGGAGGAGAAAACCTTCGGAGTACGGTGCTCCCCCCGCCACGAGTGAAATGAATCGGGAAGACTTGTGTGGTGCCCCGCTCGGTTTCCAAGGCAGAAGGACAGCAGCGTACCTGAGAGGGAGACGCCATCCAGTCACAACACAGAACACAGGTGTGGGGAGATGCCAGAGCTCTGCCAGGGAGGACTGGGACAGGCTCTGGTATCAGACAGGGATCAGTTCAGGTGCTTTGCTAGCACCTCCGGACCTATCACAAATGAGGCGCAGCATCTCCAAGGAGCAAGGGAACCAACTAGACCTGGGCAAGAGGCACGGCCCCGTAGAAACCCACAATAAGCCTAGGCCCCATGGAGGCTCAGACCTGCTGTCTAGGCTGGCTGGGGCTGCTTTTGCAGTGGTGTCCCTGCCCAGCCCCTCCCCAGAGCCCCGGCCTGGGGTGTGGGAGGTCAGTTGGGGGGGCTAGATGAAGGTGGAGTCCAGCTGGCTTGTTTCATGGTTATTTCGGGCCCGTGCCTCAAAGAGCTGCTTGATCAGGGCGGATTTCTCCTGCTCCAGCTGGGTGATCCGCTCGCTCTTCTCAGTCACCTCCTGCACAGGAAGGAGGCAGAGCGCTGGTGAGTGGGGAACATTCCCCGTGGGCAGCAAGCCCTTCCCAGGGTCCTGCCCCTCCCCAGACACCCCGGACGACCAGCTGGATCTCCTCAACTCCAGGGAGTTTTGTTTGGCCAGAGCAAACTCCGGGTAGTTTGGAGCGACAGGCCCAAAGCTCTCACGGCAGAGCACGAGCTGCCCCCACTGTCCCTGCAGCCCCTGGTCGCCAGTCCCCGCTTAGCCTGTCTACAAGGCAGGTCACACGATGGGTACACCTGCCCCCTCCCCCCCAGCCCAGAGCTGTCAGCTGGCACCCGGCGTCCCCCCTCCACCAGCCTCAGTGAGACGGATTCCAGTGGCCTCCAGCTGAAGTGCTCAATTCCCCGAGCCCTCCAGGCCCCTTGTGCCGTGCGGTGAGAGGGCAGAACCAGAAGACGACACCGCTCAGCAGCCTCATTTAATGGTGGGGGCTCTGAGTATCTTTGCTGTGCAGGGTTCCCCTCTCCTCTATGCGCTTCTCTTAGGCCTGGGTCCCACTCCCACAGCCATCCTCTCTCCCCCCCCCCCCCCCCCACTAACCTCCTCCCAGAAGATCCCGTCCCTCTGGCTCCACCTGCCCCAGGGGCTGGCTCCCAGCTCCCCTGCCCTTCCTTTGGCCCCAGTTCCAAGCTCCTGACCCTCTCCCGGTGGGGGGACCCCCCCCCCTCACCTTGGTGAGAAGCCGGTTTTGCTCCTTCAGCATACTGATGGCTTGCTGGGGCCCTGCCACGGGGGCAGCAGGGACCTGTCTGGTCAGCGCCGACAAGGAGGAGTTCAGAGGCTGGGAAGGAGAGGGAGTTAATCTTTCGACAGTCTGTCCCCACTAGCTTTCCGCTTCCCCAGCCTCCGGCCAGGGCTGGGCTCTCCATGCAGATCACCCGTCACAGCCCTCCTCACGCCTGCCTCCTGATGCCTCGCTGACCTGTCTCCACTAGGTGCAGGTCGGCCTGGCATGTCAATACACAGCTCAGCCTGCAGAGGGCACTGCGAGCTCATTGCTTAACCCACAGCGAGTTGGGAGGGGGTGAGGGGAGCAGGGGCCAATGGACTCAGTTCACCAGCCGAGGCAGCTCATCCCTCAGCACCAATCCTCTGCACCAGGGTTTCGTCGACCTGCGCAGACCTCCCCCTCCTCGCCCCCACCCCAGAACCAGGGGGCTACTCGCCTGAGAGCAGTGGAAAGAGCCACGTTCGGCAGCAAAAAAGGGAGGAGAGGAAAAGAAACTGGCCGTGACATGACAGGTGCAGTGGCTGGGTTACATCCTCGCCCCTTCTCCCAGGGGCGCAGGGCTTCCCATTCCGGAGGCGTCTGCAGCCCCACCCCACAGCACTGATCTCACTGGGTCCCTTTGCAACCTGGGTCTGTCCTTCCCCAGCATGGAGACTGACACGTTCTAGCCCCTGGCAGGGCTCTAGAGACTTTAAAACAGAGAGTCACTGCTCATTCCCTGGGACCAGAGGAATTACCAGACTGTATCAGGCCAGGGGTCCATCTAGCCCAGTGGCCTGTCTCCAACAGCAGCCAGACCCAGCGGAAGGGGCTGGAGCTCGGAAGGAGACATGGTTATTGTTCTGCATGTTCGAATTATCCACGTACCGGCTAACCCCTTTCTGAATCCTGCTGAAGTGCTTCACCCTGTGACCACCTACAAGCGTCCCATAGATCAGGTGGGCTCTAAACCCTTGCTAGGTTAGAGCCAAGAGTCTCCAAGCACCTGCTCCTGTCCCTCAGTGAGGGACCAGGCATTCCTACGGGGCCGTAATAATTCCGTTTCTGGTCTGGTGTCCCCCTACACTGCTACCATTGATCTAATGGAGAGCGATACAAACGGCCAGCCCTGGGAGCAGGGGCACCGGTGCTACCAGGACAGCGCGCTCACCTTTCCCGAGGTGGACAGGAGCTCTCCGAGGCAGCGGTTCACTTCCTGCAGCTTGGGTAGAAGGCGACCCAGGTGGTTTTGGCTCCCCTCCGGGAAGAAGTCCTGGAAGAAGCAAGGGTGGGAAGGTGGAGTGAGGAGCCAGTTCTCCAGGACTTCATGCTGCTGTGATGTGCCAGCAGAGACAACCCAAGAGCTTGCTGGCCTTCATCGCAACTCCACGGGACTCATCTTTCAGGACCCAGCCTGGCTGGCAAACTGGGCGGGTGGAAGGGAATATTCCAGCCAGTGCTGACTTTAGACTGGGGTGGGCCGTGCATTTCTCCAGAGAGCCCAGGAAGGTGCACGCCAAGGAGGCTGCTGGGCTCATTTCTATTTACAAAACCATCCTGGCCCGGCCACATCTCTGCTCCTGCTCTGGAACGCTGCCCCGGGCAACGACCAATGCCACATGCGTCAGAGGAGGGTGACGGGATAAGCACATGACCCAGCCGGCTGGGCAAGGAGGCATAGGTATGTGTGTGCACACGGGGAGTGAGGAACCCTTCCTGGACACCACAGAGTTGATCCCCTTCATTATCTCCCATCTGCAAAGCTACCGGGGTGATTAACGATCATTAAGGCCCAGATCCTCAGAGGGATTTAGGCTCCTAACTCCCATAGAAATGAATTAAGTTACGTGCCTAAATCCCTTGGCAGATCTGGGCCTAAGAGCTTTGGACCCTTCTCCAAAAGGAAACAATCCACTGAGCATTCGGCTGCCTTTTTGGGTACAGTTCTGCCTGGGTGGAGGCAGGAGTGACACCCCTGGGGCCAGAAGAGTGACTCCTGCTGGCACAAGGGGCGAGTTGAGCCTGCGATTAAGTCCCACAGGTTAGCGCCACGCTGGGCAAAGCAGGTTCCCTAGAACGGGCCGGGCAGCTTCTCAGCTCATTTGTGGGACAAGGTATCAAAAAAGTGGAAGAGAAGTGACCTGCCATATGTCTCTTTCCCTTCACAGGCTAAGTGATCCCAGCTGCCCTGCCCTCTCCACATGTGTAAGTCCCACACGTACCCACTCCCCCTCATCCCCTTCACAGCCCACCTCCACTGACTGCAGTGGGAGCAGAGTGTCAGTGCCGAGTGCTTCTGCAGATCTCACCCCATGTCTCTATTAGATCGTTAAGGGGAAGTGATATTAGAACTTGGTCTTTCCTGCCTCCGGTTTTAACCAGTCCTTTATCCAGTCCCCCCAGGCAGGGCACTCAAAGGCGAGATGGTCCCTGGAGCGAGCCCCACACTCACGTTTGTGGTTTTGTTTTTCCCCAGGTGTTTCTGGCGCTCCTGCACTGTCTGGATCTGCTGGTGGTACCATTCCCGGGCACGCTCCACCATCTCCAGCCCCTGGAGCAGGAAGTCCTTCTCCTGCTCCAGCTCCTTCATTTGCTTCAGCTGCAAGACACAAAACCCAGGTACTTTAATACCCCCTCCATCCAAACCTATGGGACGTCACTCACACCTCCTGCCCTCCTGAGAATGGGTCCTGAACCCAGGGCTGGGAGTCCCCAGAAAGCTGCCGCATCCCGGCCTCTACCCAATGGCGACTGAAACCACGTGGACTGAGACACTACTAGGGCTATAACCCCAGCCAGGGCACCACCCACAGGAGCTCTGATTGGAGGATCACCTGGCTCCACCGATTGGTCCAACTATGCTATTTAAGCCAAGAGGAGGAACAGGAAGTTTGTCTGAGCAACAAGGTGGATTCCTGTTGTGGCTCCATTGGACCTTGCTTGTGCCTGATTGCTGCACCCAACCCTGCTCCTGCCTTACTGTTGTCTTCACTCCTGTTCCCACCGTGCTTGATCCTTGCCTCTCCTCCTGCCTTATGCCTCACCTCCAGGTCTGGCTCTGACCCCGGCCTCTGCCTTCCGACCTTGACTCCGGCATTTGGCATCGGACCTCAGCTTCCATTCCTAGTTCGGACTCTGGCTTGGCCCCCGAGCCTTGGCTTCATTCCCCAACCTGTACGCCTGCTCTGCCTTTAGACCCGACCACCTACATCCTGGTCCATAACACCACCATCCATCCCTGGAGCGGACCAAGGCCAAGCGTTCAGAGAAACAGTCCTGCCAGTCTCGGTTCTGGAGCCAGCCAGGAGTGACCTGATCTGAAGCCCAAGTCACTTTGCTTTGGGTCCAGTTCATGACCACATCAAGCACAGAGGAGACGCTCAGCCTCTAGCCATGGCCCACGCAGGAATTCAGTTACCAGCTGCAGACCCCAGCAAGGACGAGAGACAGGTGAAAGGTGGCTCCTCCCCTTGTGGCAGTTTTAGAGAAGCAGGAGCAAAGCGTTTGGTTTCCTTTAGGGAGAGAGCTGCCAGATTTGGGCATCCTGACATCAGCTGATGAGCGATCATCCTGTTGCTCTATTATAAATAGTGGCTTAATGGGTTAGGTCAATAGGAAACCTCTGCATTGAGCTTTCATCTCAATTGCCCACGCAGCCATGGCAGGAGATTTCCTCCTCCGAGCTGCAATTAAGCATTTCCCTTATCACTCTACAGGAACCTGCAGTTAATCTCCAGTGCATGATGCTGGATCTCAGATACTCCAGTGCTCTACACTGCAGTGTTCAGAGATGTTTAAGGGAGTTAGGTGCCAAATTCTACAGGCTTCTTTGAAAATCCCTGGTCATTTAACCCAACGTCTTCTAGCTTTGGGGCCTAAAGCCGCCACCTTACAGAAATTTAAGGCTGCGAGCTCACACTGTGTGGAACTTTTATTATTGGCAAAGAACGGCAGAGTGAAACACATGCTAGAAACCTAGGAAATGCAGGGTTAAGTTCTCCTCTGTCCAATGAGGCACTGACTCTCTCACTGATAACTGCCATAACCGTCACCCTGCCCCAACCAACCAATATTCGCAGAACAGAGCTGAAAGCATCACACATTGTTCTACTTGATGTTTGGGCTTAACGAGGGCTAGTAATTACCTGGTATCAGGAGGCGAGTGGTGCAATGTGCCATTGGCTCAGCACGTGGACTAACTACATGACTCCATCGTGAGCATCCAACCTTTGAGAGGGTAACGAGCAGAAGAACGGCAGCACCAGCATTGCTTTCCCAGGGTAGGACTCGGCTGCATGGTGCGCTGGGGATCCCTCTGGTCACGTATGCAATGACAAATCCCAGCAGTAAAACAGCTGGGGCGAGTTTCCAATGGGACGTTACTAGAGAGTGGGGCCAGGACAGTTAAAGCAGCCGGCTCTGCGCACGGGCTGGCCTTAGGTCACCAGCTCTTAGTTGTGATGAAAAGGGTTGGGGGAAGGGGGGATCCCCAGAGTCACTTGAAGGGATGCTCAGGGCTCCACTTTCAGTTCCCCAGACTGGGATCAACCCCAAGCCCTGACCCAAGCAAAGAATGGCAGAGTTAAACACACGTACTAGAAACCTAGGAAATACCCCAAGCCCTGACCCAAGCAAAATGGCACCAGAATGCGAGAAAGAATCAGGGACCCAGTGAGAGCCAATGGCCCAGCAACCAAGCGGGTGCCGTTCCCATGGACACAGCAAGCGTTTCTGCCCCCAGGTTTGTTTGCATAGCAGACACAGGACATCATGGGGGTGCGGTTCTTCTCTCTCTCTCTCTCTCTCCAGCCAGCACAGATGCCAGCAGGGCGGTAGCTGCCACCAGGCAGAGAAGATGGCTCTCCAGACAAAATTGGGGTATTTCCCCACCCCAAATTCTGCCGCACTAAGATTAGGAGGGGAACTGCCCCCCCCCATAATCCTAGAGGTGACTCACATGAATTTTACCCCTTCTTTAAAAGAGGGACAGACTGGAAGGTTTTCAGCCACCCCAGTGCTACATTCCCGAGGGGCTGCAGCCCAGCCCACAGGCAGCCAGCCGCGGGGACCAGAGCGACAACACCCCACTCTGATCTGAGTCACTGCTGCCCGTTGGAGGAGCCCCAGCACAAAGGCTGCCCTGGAACCCACTCGTCATGGCCGCTGCGTATGGAGCATTTGTTTCCCAACAGCTGGAGGAGATGGATGCTCCCCTGAGCCCAGAGAAAGGGGCCTGGATACAAAGCCTGCCCCCTCGGGCATGGGCTTAGTTTGGGGGAGGGGGCAGGAGGGGTGTTGCCTCCCAAACTGCAAGTCTCAGGTAGGCGTGGAATTCCCCCCCCCCCCCCGCATGCAGAGTCCCATTGGCCTGGTTTGAGCTGCCCCACCACATCCAGAAGTCAAACTATGCCATCAGGACACCAGTAGACCTTAACAAGAAGGCTAACGGCATATTGGGATGCATTAGTAAGAGGAGCATTGCCAGCAGATCGAGGGAAGTGATTATTCCCCTCTATTCAGCACTGGTGAGGCCACATCTGGAGTATTGTGTCCAGTTTTGGGTCCCCCACTACATAAGGGATGTGGACAAATTGGAAAGTCCAGCAGAGGGCAATGAAAATGATCAGGGGGCTGGGGCACATGACTTACGAGGAGAGGCTGAGGGAACTGGGCTTTTTTAGTCTGCAGAAGAAGAGAAGAGTGGGTGGGGATTTGATAGCAGCCTTCAACTACCTGAAAGGGGGTTCCAAAGAGGATGGAGCTCGGCTGTCCTCAGTGGTGGCAGATGACAGAACAAGGAGCAATGGTCTCAAGTTGCAGTGGGGGAGATCTAGGTTGGATATTAGGAAACACTATTTCACTAGGAGGGTGGTGAAGCACTGGAATGGGTTACCTAGGGAGATGGTGGAATCTCCTTCCTTAGAGGTTTTTAAGGCCCGGCTTGACAAAGACCTGGCTGGGATGATTTAATTGGGGTTGGTTCTGCTTTGGGAAGGGGGTTGGACTAGATGACCTCCTGAGAAGATTAGGGTTGGAAGAGACCTATGATTCTACGAATAAAGCTCAGAGCTATGCATCTCCCTGTCAAATCAAGTTTTGGTGCTTTCATTTCTGGAGCACCTACTAACTGGAGACAATGCAAGGCTTCAGCAGTGTGGGCTAGACACCTAGGTGCTAACCTGGGACTTGATTTGTAACCCTGGGAAACACTTTGTCTCCCTGTGCCCGCTTCCCCGTCTGTAAAATGGGGATAATGATACTTATCTCCCTGTCAACACATTTTTGAGATTCACTGATGAAAAGTACTATTGTTATCATCATCTATTTAGACTGGAAGGTCTTTGGGAAAATGACTGTCTCTTGCTATACGTCTGTACAGCACCTAACACAATGGGGTACTGAGCCAAGTGGGGGCCTATAAGTGCCCCCCTAACACAAACAAACAAAAAGCTTCGATGGCTGTATATAGCAGCCCTAATACAAACATGAGATACGAGCAACTGCATGTGTAAAACCATCGCAGGAAGTGAGCGAGTCCACACCTAAGGAGCAACAGCAAGAAGTATTAAAAAGCCATTACAGAAAAATCCTTTTCAAACGGCCACATCGTGATGAAGCTAAACACACAAGATCCCCTCTTCTCCAGGCTGCACCCCGCCTGCAACACAACCCAGAGCCCACGCCCTTCTCTGGGCTTCGCTTTTTCAAACACAAGATGTGTTTGCAATTCAAACATTGACCCGCCAGGCCTGTGGACCAAGCCCAGCAGAGCAGGAGATGACTGCCAGTATCCAGGGATTTCAATATTACTGAGGGGAGAAGGCAAGTTTAGACACCACTTGAGTGCTGCTCACGCTCTTCATACTCTGGGTATATAGCAGGCTCACACAATAAGAGGGACTCAGCTCATAATCCTAGAGGCCACTCGCATGCATTTCACTTCTGTAAAAGGGGGACAGACTGGAGATTTATCAGCCTTCCCAATGCTTCATGCAGCCTGCCAGATGCCCGCAGCCACAGCAATCCCTTGCAATCCATGCTAGTCACAGCCTGAACCCTCCAAAGAGGCAGGGCAACGGAGCTGATCTCTGCCCGTCCCCTTTCAGGAGACGGACACACGCAGCCAGGCCAGTGGACTGCCCGGGACATACCCACAGGAAGAACTGTAGAGCCTTGGAGCTGCAAAGGCTGCTGCTCAGAGGAACGAAGAGGGTGCTGTATGTCGCGAGGACGCCCATCCAGCTGTGTCCGCAGCCGGGCACCGAATGCCCTGCCCTGGGCCTGGCCCGGCCAGTTACCATGGTGACCGGAGGAAAGGACAACATCCCACTCGCCGGTGGGACAATGGCATCTCTGCTCGGCGAGCGGATGGAAGGCATCTAGTCAGCTGGCAAGGGAGGAGCGTGAGTTACGGATGCTGGCGGAGGCAGCTTCCAGAATGGGAGGAAGAAGCAGAGGTCCCTTCCACTTGAGTGGGGATGGCCTGTACAGGGGGGGTGAGGGGGCACTTCAGCCCGGGACGCTCACGAATGAACGAGCTTAACCTCTCATAAAAAGCCTCGCCCCAGCTGCGGAGAAGCCACAGGGGGAAATAGGCCGATCAATGGGCTCAGTGAAAGACAAGCCAGCCGGATACACGCTGTCCTGGGGCCACTGCACAAGCACTCCCAGCGCACACAGGCGAGAGGGGTCAACCACACGCTCCACTCACCCACTGCTGGGGCACAAGCGGCTGCAGCATGGTGCCTGGGATTCAGAGAGGGCTCCAGCGTCCCAAGGAATCAGTATGCCGAGAAGGGACTGATTTGTTTTTAGGCTGATCAGGAATAACCACCCTCTGGCCAAGGCTCCCAAAGCACTTTACAGCCGAGAGAGAGAGAGGAGAGGCAGGCTGGTCCAGTGGTTAGAGCACTAGTCTGGGCCATGGGAGATCTGCATTCAATTCCTGCTCTACCACAAGCATCCTGCGTCACGCTGGGTAAGCCACTTAGTTTGTCTGGCTCAGTTCCCCACCTGTCAAATGGGCAGAACAGCCCTGCCCTGCCTGCCAGGATCAAGGGAGTAAAGCCTGTGAGGAGCTCAGACTACGGCACTGGTGGCCAGAGAAGTACCCCACACAGACAGAACACCCCGAGCGGTCGGTCAGTGCCATTCCCACCATGCTCCCGATGGGGAAAGCGAGCCCAGACCGGGGAAGGGACTCGCCCGCAATCCGACAGACAGGAATCGAACCCCATCTGCCGAGTCCCAGGCCAGCTCCTGAACCACAAACCCAGCCTACCTCCTTTCTCCAGCTGTGCCTATTAGCAAACGTTAAAGGAGTAGCATTGAAGTCAGTGATTGCAATCCACAGTGCTGAACGCTGCCTCAGAGAGCTGGGGGTACGGGAGTTCCCCTTATCCGAGTAAGGGCCCCTCCCCATCTCAAAAACAGCACCCCAGAGTGTCCAGTCTGGCTGAATGGAGGCAGTACACAGCTTTCCTGAGACACCTATTATTCCCCTGCAAGCGCTTCACAGCACAGGCCCTGCTCCAGCTCCCACAGCGAGCAAAGGGGATGAATTCTCAGCAGGGCTGCAGCTTGCTTTAGCAAACGAGCTCCTAATTCATGCGTGTGCAAAGCCCCCACTAACCCCTGGGGAGAACCAGGCCAGGAATCAGAGCGTGTTATGTGGCCGGAAGCTGCTGTGCCGACATAATCAATGCTGCACAAAGGCAGCCCATGTGCCCTTCAAATCGGGGCCGGGGAGAGGGAGAGAAGAGATGGATATTGGCATTTGAGACAGGAAAGAACCGGTGCAGCAGGGCAGCACGCGTAGGATAAACTAATGCAAATTACATTGCACGCAAGGTACAGGAAAGGCAGGAGCTTCCATTAACGTTACTAATTCAAACTGCCATAGGCAGGATTTTGGATCGTGAGCCACGTGGGTGAGCTGATAATATCATGGGTATCTTTGCTATCTCTCTATGCAAGGTACTTCTGTTGCACACCATGGCTCTCCAGGGGCCAATTCCCCACCCTGCTCTGGGGCCAGAGAGGGGACGGGCTCCCTGGCCTCAGTGCATATTAGCAACTCTAACTTACCATTGACAAAAGGTCTCTTGGGGCGTCTTATGCCAGCTGAGGATCAGGCATAACGGATCTCTGCTCCAACCCTTCCCCACCACGCCCGCAGTGGCTGGGACAGGAGATGGTAGAGAGTCTTCCGCATTGGAGAAATTCTCCACCGGCCATCCACAGAGATTTTAGTGCAAAGGGGACTTAATACATTACATCAGGGGTAGGCAACCTATGGCACGCGAGCTGATTTTCAGTGGCACTCACGCTGCCCGGGTCCGGGGGGCTCTGCATTTTAATTTAATTTTAAAATGAAGCTTCTTAAACATTTTAAAAACCTTATTTACTTTACATACAACAATAGTTTAGCTATATATTATAGACTTATAGAAAGAGATCTTCTAAAAACATTAAAATGTATGACTGGCACGTGAAACCTTAATTAGAGTGAATAAATGAAGACTCGGCACAGCACTTCTGAAAGGTTGCTGACCCCTGAATCACATGATCCAGCCCCTAGAGTTTGGCCCTGACCCTCAAGTGACCTGGGCCCTGGCAGATCCCTGCACCAGCAGAGTACAACTGAGCCTGTACTAGGCCACACATTTCTTTGCATTTAATTTCTCTGGTATGTTTTCAAAAGAAAAAGACTAAAACATTAATCTCGGCTCTGAAGCCCCCATGCTCTGCCACAGCGTTTAGAAGTCAAAGGAGCATTTACTTCTGCGGAGACGCAGCGGTACAAACCCACCCATTTGATTATCACTCTACGGCATTAGGCGTTTACAGGCTACCTAGCGTCCTTGACTGTTCCCTTTGCATAGGTTGCAGGATAGAGGGTGATTTGTAAGAGACTGTGCAGTGATGCAATACATGTTAAAAGAAATATCAGAATCTCTCACTAATACCCCACAAACCCCAAGTTCATGCTGCCCCATAGGACAAGTGTAACCACAAAACACCAGGGTGGACCAAGAGCGAGACTGGGCAGCTCTCCTTCCAGTACACCCACCAGGCAGCAAACAGCACGTAGGACAGCAGAGCACCTAGTGGTTGCAGCTACTCCTGGCAGGAAGGACAGTGGCTGGGAAACCAGGACACAGCTGCTCCCCTACCATGCCATAGTCCACCCCGTTGGTGATGGTGTGTCTCCGGTGCTCACCGCGACCTCTCTCATGCCGCCGAGCGTCCGCCACCCCCGTGCAACTGCCCTCGCAATGGGACTGTCCCGTGGGCTTCCCATCGGCACCTGCAATGGAGGAAGGACATGCACATTTTGAAGAAGGCACCATGCAGGGACATACACCCAACACGAGAGGATCGGAGGATTTCTCCATATAGTCTAGAGGCTTTAAAAAAATAAATACAATTTAAAAAGGACCTTTTAACCCATTCAAGTCCTGGCTGAGCACCAAGAGGAGTCTGCAGGTTGGGATTTCAGCCTTGCTCCGGCAGCCACGCACCTGGCCACGCCTGGGTATTGCAGAGACCTCAGATGAGCACATGACCTTTTCTCCCGCATGTGCTGCAACGCGGTACACAGCTTACATCCCAGTTACTCCCACGGGGCAGGGCCTCACGGGTTCAAGTCAGGGAAAGTGGAGGGCCAGACCCACCAGCGAGCGGCCAATGCTCACATTTGTAATAAGAGCCAATGCTGGAGGAGAACGTAACACTCTCACCTCTACTTTCTCTAACCAGGGGAGGTGGGGCTGAGTGGAGAATTAATCACAGCTCCCATTAACTGCAGCAATAACAGGTTTAGCAACTTAAGAAGTCAGCCCTACATTGCAGAGGGTGGGGAATAGGGTGACCAGATGTCCCCATTTTATACAAACAGTCCCAATATTTGGGACTTTGTCTTATAAAAGCACTTATTACCCCCTGCCCCAGTCCCGATTTTTCACACTTGCTATCTGGTCACCCTAGTGGGGAATGAAAGAAGAGTACAGCCAGCTAGCTCACTGCAGGGGAAAGGAACCCTCACCTCACCCTCTGTGCCTGGCCCTTCCACCAGCACTCATGCAAATCCAACCTCGGGCCCTTCCAGGCACCAAGAACAAACATATTTGACCCTGGTACGGAACCACCTTAGGGGAGATCAGATGCCAGACACCACCTCCTCCCAGAACCCAAACCCTCAGCTACCCACACGGCAAAGACAATCCTTGTCGCATCAGCAGAGCGGGCAGCCCACGGTGCCAATCGGGTGGGCAAACAAGACCCATCAAGGTTCTCCTGGAAGATACCATTAAGAAGCAGAGCTTGACGCTAACTGAGACACTATCAGTTCATGTCCCTGAGTGCCCAAACATAGACCCCTGGCCTGCTTAGGGACCTGGTCACATTTAGTCTGCCAGTGACTCTGAAGCAGGTCGACCCTTCCCCATTTTGCCACGTGACCTCCTGCGCTCATACCCAGTACCAGACAGCCAAGAGACACCCCATTAAATCAGACTGGCGCCTTTGGTAAAGGGTGCCCATTGTTTGTTACGCAAAGGTGCTGCTTGGGGGTGCAGGGAGGAGGGGAATCCACTCTGGATTCCACAAGCGACCTGCTGGGCACACTGGATCAGAGCTTGAGACTTTCCTTTGGTGGAGCCACGCCAGGCATGGAGAGACAGGAGGGTTCCGTTTCTTTCTGGTCAACGCTTGGGTCAGGTGCATTCAGTACAAAAAAGCTACATTTACATGTGCTCCTGCCTCACAGCAGGATTCCTGCAACCCCTCTCGGTGGGTCACCGTGGCCAAAGCTATCCCAAGACCTGGGCTGCCTTGCCCACTGGCCTCAATGGCTGGAAACAACCTAACCACCAGCACACGCTAGGGAGAGTGGGCAGGGTGGGGCCTTCAGATTAGGGCAGATTAGAACAAGGACATGCCGCTGGCTCCACCTGAGCCAAGAGGTGGGTCAATCGAGGGGTGTGTGGGCGAGCTGTACACATGGGATTCAAGGGGCTTATAAAGCAGGGCCCCCATTTGATTTCACGAGGGCCATGACAGGCTTTGGTGCTTGTCTCCTATAAAGGGCAGGCTGCTTCCAGCCAAACACTGCATTAGTCACCACCTGGCCAATTAGACCCTTAATGACTCCCGCGGCCTAGTTCTCTCCTGGCTTGTGCTGCCAACGCTTCTAATCTCCATGCAACGTCACTGGCTCCAACACAAGCCGCTGTGCTCGGGGCTGCTATGCATTTGTTCAACACCAGACGTTTGCCTCTTCCCTGCCCTGGCTCCTGAGGTCTGTGATCCCCTCCCCAACCAGCCCAGGGAGCACTCCAGGCCACCCCCGAGCTCTCACATGATTTTCCAGAGCATCAACAGCCTATCTGCCACTGGGTCAGCACAGAGACCAGATCCTGACTGTATGGAGACAGAGCTTTCAACGGGCTTCCCGCTCAGGGAGCCACTTTGCACAGCGCTGGAGTCAGCTGTAAAGTTCATCCCTATGATTTTATAGCAAACATACACCCCACACACACCCCTGACCCCGACGGGTGATCAGTGCCAAAGGAGTGAGATTAGGCCTGAGAGCACAAAGGAGTTTGCTTGTGCCCAGTGTCCTGCAGCGAGGTGCTGAAGCCAGTGCCCATCTTTCCAGGGCCTCTCCTCTGCCGGCAAGAGCTGCCCACCTGCTTCCTCACTCCTGTTGCCCCCCATCACGCCAATTTCTCCTGCTACCCACAGCAGACCTTCATCCCCCCTCACCTTTGCACCTCCCGCCCACTTCATCGCTGCAGCTTGCCCTGCTCTTGACACACAGACCTGGAATCCAAGATTGCTCTTTCCTGGCCTGGCCTTCGGAGAGAAACCAGCAGCGGGACAGGAACAAACAGCAGGGGGAAGCTACTCACACTAGGAATCCCCACTGGGGAATAGGGTGACCAGATGTCCCGATTTTATAGGGACAGTCCCAATTTTTGTGTCTTTTTCTTATATAGGCTCCTATTACCCCCCACCCTCTGTCCCGATTTTTCACATTTGCTGACTGGTCACCCTACTGGGGAAGCAGGTTGGGGGTAAGATCAGAAGAAATTCCACCCTAGCAGGGCTGGTGCAAGGAAGTTTCACGCCCTAGGCTAAACTTCCACCTTGCGCCGCCCCCCCCCCCCCCCCCCCAGCTAACCCCGTCCCTCCGCAGCAGCTAACCCCACCCGGGGAAACTTCCCCCGCGGCAGCTAACCCCGCTTACTAACTAACCAGTTACTGCGGGCAGTCCTCCCTGCCCCCCCCCCCCCCGCCCGCCCAGCTCACCTTCACTCCCCCTCCTCGCCTGAGCGGGCTTTTAGGCGCCCCCAACCACTAGGCGGCCGCCTAGTTTGCCTAAATGGTTGCACCGGCCCTGCACCCTAGAATCCGGACCATGTTCGGTCTGTCAGTGGCCAGAGCCCACCCTCACATCCTCCTCTCCCGAAACCCCAGCACAAGGTCGCCAGTTCCTAGGTGCCCCCTACCTGAGGATTAGCGCCTCCTCCCCTATGCAGATGTCAGAGCTCAATGTCCAGGTTCCGTAACCAGGAGATGGCCTCTGTACTAAGCGAGGCCTTGTAACCCACCCTCAAGATGTTGAATTGGACTCTCCTCCACCACGAGTTGTCTGAAACGCTGCCCCACAGTCACCACATGGAGAGGAAGCCAGGCCAAGCCAGCGCATGGTTGTGGTAGACAGTCACCTGTTGAGCCTGGTCCAGGATTTGTGATCAGCTGAACAACGAGGCAGGTGCAGTGATGGACTCCTGAGTTGACCTAGTGCGTGAGACTCTTTCCCACCGACGCTCCCACTCGATGAGAACACAGATTGCAGCTCTCTGGTGGGGGCGGATTAGCGACTCCCCTATGAAGCACGTGCTGTTTAGTGCTCAGAGCAGCAAAGGGCTGACAGCACCAGAGCGAAAGGGGTAGAAAGCAGGCATGATCTGTGCAGAGTGCCTGCAGCTGCTTTGATCCAGAATGCCAGCTGCTGCTCGTTAACGTGTGCTGGGCACACGGAATGGGGCTGTGGGACTTTTTGCACTGTGAACATGTCAGGTAGGGACTGAGCCAAGACCACCAAACTCTTGTGGGGCTGAATGGCTAGTGAATCATCAACCACTGTGCCAATCAGTTGACTAGGCACAGGTGGGAGGGGTCTTTGAAAAACCATAAGCCATTCTGCCAACAGCCTTTGGCTCCCTATGATACTGAAGGGGGAATTGATGGGGAATGCACAGGGCTCCGGCTTCAGCCCCCAGCAGAAGCCACGGGGCCAGGGGCGCAGGATCCTGGTGGCAAAATCAGACCCAGTTGAAGGGCAGGGGAGCGAAGGGTCACAGTGCTACCCCTGGCTCCAGCCCCAGCCGCAGTCACAGAGGGGAGGCCCACAGTCCTGCCTTCAGCTGTCAGTGGCTGAAGCAAACCAAGTCACAGCGGTCTGTAATCAGTGAGTGTCACAGCCCCCCCAACTAAATTATAGACTTAGCTATAATCCATATTTAAACCTACAGATTTATTTGTACACTAAACAAAACAGGGGTAAAGGGCTGGGTTTTTTATTAAGTTAATAAATCAGCTTCCCAATTTGCATACCTCTCAGGGTATGTCTACACTTACCGGAGGGTCCGGCGGCAGGCAATCGATGTTCTGGGATCGATCCCGGAAGTGCTCGCCCCTGACGCCGGTACTCCAGCTCGGCAAGAGGAGTACGCGGCATCGACGGGGGAGCCTGCCTGCCGCGTCTGGACCCGCGGTAAGTTCGAACTAAGGTACTTCGAATTCAGCTACGTTATTAACGTAGCTGAATTTGCATACCTTAGTCCGAAGTGGGGGCTCAGTGGGGACCAGGCCTCAGACATGCCAGAAGTCTAGTACTTCTTGGATGACTTTGCCATAGTCCTGACTTGCTTCTGGGCAATCACAAAGCTGTAGAAGTCCTTGCAACTCCTCCGGAAATTCATTTTGACAAGGGTTTCACTCAGCACCAAGTCTATGCTGCTTCGATTCTGGACATCAGTCCATGCATCTTTCATGATTGAAAATACACGCTCTGTGTACACGTTGCTGACTGGTATACTGAGCATGTATGACACCAGCTTTGTCATGTTCAGGAATTCAGTGCTACCGTCCTTGTTTCTCAGCACTTGAGACCAGAGTTCCTCAACTGAGTAGTTTCCAGGCTCCAACTTGGAGGTGATGTCTTTGATAATACAGTACTCATCATAGAGCTGATTGAGATCCACTGTTTTCTGGAGGTTTACAGCTGTCACAGCCGCAGACAGAGCCTTGTATTCAAATGCCCTATTAACTTTGATGTTCAAACACTGGGTATTGAACAAGTAGCCAGTTGTTGAAAAAAAATCAAACCATTTCTCCAAATATAGGATCAACACATCATAACATTTCATGAAGTCTTTCTGGGGACATGCAGCAGTGACAGGCAGCATCTCAGTTAATGCATTTTCAACTTTGGAGCCAAAGAATTTATCATTTTTCCGCTGCTGAAGTTTAATTCTCAGAGTATTCATTATGGTGTACACTTCACATGTTGTCATACTCTCATTTTCCAAACACAGCACAGTATCATTGAAGATTTTCAGGACATTGGGGAGGAAAAACAGAAGAACCTCAACTTTGCTAGGCCCCTCACCTTGTTCACTGTTTTCCATGTCCGAGAACAGCATCCACAGAGATTTTGGGCACTTCTCACTGCCCAGAGAAACAAAGTAGCACTTAACAGCCTGCCACGTATTTACAAGCCTGTTTACAGCTGGGAAAAGACTCAACCAGCGCAGTAAAGTGGCATACTCCATATCCACAAAGTCAAACATATCCTTCAATGCTGCTACTCTCTTAGCAGAACTGCTGAAATGATTGAACGTCTTCATCACCAGAGTCTCAATATCAACTTGTAGGGTATTGCTAGAATGTTTCACAGCGTTGTGCACAACATGGCCAGGGCAGTTTGCAGGCAAGATATTTTCATTTTGTTTTTCTTAATTCTGGTACACTGATGTCGCTTTCCATAATTCACATTTGCATTATGAGCACAGTAGGAAGACGCTTTGTTTAGGTCTAGTTTGTATATCGCAAGTTTTTCAAGTAACGTGTTGCTTATTGCCTCTGCAGTCTCTTCACTTTACTCACAGAAATCTAACAGTTTATCTTGGACCCCATGTTCGGGTGTCCAGTATCTCAGTGATAAGGGGAAAGTTTTCACATTGCCCTTGTTAGCTGCATCTGTGGCAACTGAGAAATAGGGACTGTCTGGCTTGCTGAGGTCTTTTAAAAATTCTGTTGAGAGCAGTGACAGCACATTTTTGATCAATGCCTCTGCTTTAGTCCGGCCACAGCTGACGTGCTTTGCAATCGTTGAATCTGGATACAAGGTAGGCGCTAGTTTAAGTTCACAGTGACGCGAGCGATAGGAGTGTTGATGGACTGTGTGGTAAACTTGAGTTAGCTCAACAGCGATAACCTTCTTATTCAAGGATTCATTTGGCCGGCTGAAAAAAAATGTGAGACCAGGGTATTGCTCTTGTGAGTCCGGGTGTTTTGTCCATGATTTTTTGAATCAACATGATGCTGAACATCAGACTCACCGCCATGGCAAATGCTAAATTCCTTCCTGCCTGCTTTACAAAAGCCTTTTGTATCACACTCTTAGGATTTCCGAACCCAGGTGTAAGTGGTTTCCCATTCTGTCCTGTATCTGCACTGTCTTTTTTGGTAGTTGGCTCCTCTCTTGCCGTTGCCATTTCGGATGGGGTTTTCGGCTGAAGACCGTTAGCTAGCTAGCTAGCCACTGAAAAGCACAGTCTCTGTGCTTCTTATGTGCCCACTGTAGTTTGTCCTATAGTAGGCACTGTGCTTCAGAACTGTAAACTACATATCCCTTCTGTAAATTGCGTTACACTGGAAAACAACCTGAAAAACCAAAATTGCCAGTAGAGAACAGATCCCAGTCGGGTTTAATGGGACATTCCCAATCAACTAATTTTCTATTTCACTACCAAATTTTAAATTTTACCTGAATATCGGGACAAATGGCGCCCGATTGTACATCGAGCAGATGTACGCGGCCAGGTGCGATCCCTGCTTGCCAGTGTGGGGAAGTGACGTGGGCAGCAGCTTAGCAGTGCTCAGCCCCAGCTGCCCTGGGTGGAATCAGCATCTGCAGAGGCAGGCGCCTCCTTTCCTTGGCTCTGCCATGAGCTAGGTGGACCGGTCTGCACACTCTCTGCTGGGGGGAGCATGCAGCTGTTACCTCTGTGGGGCACCTGCCCCTGCCTCCCCCAGGCAAAAACAGGTGGGGAAAGAAAAGCTTTGAAATGGCAACTCTCCGATTCTAGCAGCCTCCCCCATCGAGCACAGAGCCACCGCTCATTTCAGAGCCAGTTCTAGCCCTTCCACTGCATCCACGGAGCCGGCTGCAGGGGACTCCCCGCCACGCTCTGCGAGCCAGGGCTCCCTGCGAGCTGACCTGCCCAGCCCTTCTTAGGGGCACCCCGAGTGCAGAAGGGTTCTGCTCCAGAGCCCCCTACTCCCCCCACCCCCAAGAGCCACAGGGACCTGCCGGGGGTGGGGGGTCCTGGCAGTGCCTACCTGGGGCAGCTCCCAGGAAGGATCTGGCAAGTCCCTGTGACTCCTAGGATTAGGGGCAGCCGAGGGGGTCTCCGTGTGCTGCGCCTGCCACAAGCGCGAGCTCCGTGGTGCCCATTGGCCAGGAAATGTGCCAATAGGAGCTGCCGGAGCTGCGGAGCGGGGCTTGCATGCACTGACAGCGCGCAGAGAGCCCTCCGCCCTGCCCAGACCTTAAGAGCCAGAGGGACCTGCCAGGGGCCAAGGTGGGGAGTCCCGGCGGTGCTTACCTGGGGCGGCATCCAGCAGGTCCCTCTGGCTCCTAGGGTCGGGTCAGAGGGCTTTCTGCCCGCCCCCGGCGCCTGCAAGCCCCGCCCCTGCAGCTCTGATTGGGCAGGATGGAGCCGGTGCAGTATGGGAGACCCCCTCGGCGCCTCTGTGCCTAGGGGCCGCACTACCGGCTCCTGCTGGCGGGCGGGCACTGGGAGCTGCCCCAGGAAGTGCCGCCATCCCCGGGACCTCAGGTGCATGCCGTGAGCGGTCCCTGATATCGGGACAAAGGGTGTCCCGACCGATGTGCGGTCGGGACATGGGACAAATCTCTTAAAATCGGGACTGTCCCAATAATATCAGGATGTCTGGTCACCCTAGGGGGTCACGAGCTGTCAATCTCCACCCCAAACCCCACTTTGCCTCCAGCATTTATAATGGTGTTAAATATATTTAAAAAGGTGGTTTTAATTTATAGAGCGGGGGGTCGTCGCACTCAGAGGTTTGCTATGTGAAAGGGGTCACCAGTACAAAGGTTTGAGAGCCACTGTCTTAAACTGTGATCCATGAACTACAGGAGGCATGCAGAGCACTTGCTGGTTCAGCAGTTCAGTAGCACTAAAAGACAACTAAGTACACACGCAATGCTTTCCTAATGTTACTTCCATTTAAGCAATTGCTGTAATAGCAACAGGGATGTTATGTGATGTGATCTGATCACAAACAGAAGGGCAGGTGGCCTCAGCAGTCCTGAATGGGGCTTGATCCACAAGATAAATCATTCTGTGAAGATGAAGTTCCCACTATATAAAAAAAAAAAAAAAACTTTGAGAGTCTATTACCACATTTGTTATCAAACTTAACTCTGCGATTCGTTCAGTCGCATTTGCTCAGCTAGCAGCGGGCCCTTTCACTGACACAAGACACAGCGATCCGTCCGTAAACCTGAACATACATCTGAACGGCTGCATTTCTAGCCACCAGAGTGATGTCACCTACATCACTTTAGGCAACAGGACAACTATGGGCATGTTAATGTTAAGCCCCTAATATTTCTTGTTCATCACTGAAACAGACAAGTCACCACATGATGAGGGATACAAGTTGAAGGTGCACCAGTGATTGATTGGGAGCTGGAAACGGGAGTCAAGTATATATTGTGAAAGTAATGCAGTACAGGGTCTGAGCTGAAGTCCATAAAAAGAATTCCGTTGGCTTCATGGGCTTGCATCAGGCCCATAAGGAGTGAATTTTTTGTCTTACATCAGAGGGAGAAACAGGTTTGCACTGCTTGAAACCAGAGCTACAGGTGTTGGCCCAGACACACCCTGGCCTTCTGCCATCTCTACCGGAGCAATCCAGCAGCAGTAGCCCTTTTCATGATTCGAAACCATGAAATTGCTGAATTTCTGCAGGTACCACAGCAGCAAACTTCCCACATTTTCTTGATCTGAAAACCATCCAAAGGGTCAGATATTTCAGATCCAGTGACCAGATCAGAGCCCAGCAGAAAATAACCTGAACCGAAGTCTTCAGGAAAAGCAGATGAGGCTGCAAGAGAGTGAAGGCACTTATCCAGTAATCTGCACTCCATGTGAATACTGCAGTTACTGCACCACATGGTTCTGGGGAGCCAGGCTAGAGTCCATCGTACCCCTCAGCACCTCACCTTACCCACTGCCCAGATTCATTCACACCCCTCAAAGGGCCAGAACAGCCTCAGGCAGGGGAAAGAAGTTCTATTTTGAAGACCGTGGGGGATTTTAAAACCCACAACATCCAATCACAATAAAATCTGGTGCATTTTTATTTTATTCTGGTTTTGTCAGAATGCAAGTTCTCAGAGACAGATGTCAGCTTGGCGGGAGGGGGAGAAAGGAGAGGAGTCAGGGAAAGAAGAAATAATAATCATTTAAAGACAACCCCACAAGCACAATGCAGACAACTGGTGTCCACACAGCCACACACTACCATCCTTACTCCAGGGGAGTAGCATCTTTGGGCTAGAGACTGTGATACTCTTGCTCACATGGAATAGTCACTGACATTCTGAGCAAGCCATTATTCAAGGTGCCAAGTAGTTTTCCATGACCCTTTTGAAAGGCCAAACTGGCCCTTCCTCTGCATGCAGCGTTGTTGGAGCCATGTCAGTACCAGGTTATTAGTGAGACAAGGCGGGTGAGGTCAGATCTTTAATTGGGCCAACTGCTGTTGGTGAGAGAGATGAGTGTCAGAGTTTACACACAGCTCTTCAGGTCGTCTCCATGAAGTCAATGGCGCTGGATGCTACTCAACATGAGCAAGGGTGGCAGAGCGTGGCTCCGAATCCTGCCACCTGCTTCTGTGTTCGTTGCCAGTGTAGAGACACCCCCTCCCCAAATTACTCCTTTTAATAAAAACGTCTTAACGACAAGCGGTGCAGGCACAGGAGGAGACACCAATCAGGCGGTGAGTTTCAGACCAGGGTGCTGTGAGGGCATTGAGCGAGACAAGGGGTGGGGGCTAAGTTCCCTGTAAGCTGCACAGCCACGCAGCAGCCTATTTAGCGCCGTGCAGGTGCTCAAGGAACCCACCCAGGGACCTGCCACAGCTGGGGCAGGGGTACCCCCCCCCCCAAATCTGCACCTAGCCCAGCCCCCAACCAGCCGTGCCCAGGGCAACCCCTTCCCAGCCCAGACCTGCTAGGGCCAGGGGAGGGGCACCTATCTTGCAGCCCCAGCGCCCAGAGCTGCAGAGGCTGGGAGAGGCACCTCTTCTTCCCCCCCCCCCCATGCCCAGGTGCTGCTGTGGGAAGAGAGAGCTGGGGGGAGTCCTCTCTCCCTGCCATAGCCCCTAAGCACCCTCCTGCACCCCAACCCCCTCATCCCCCCCCACGGCCCACACCCCCAGCCAGAGCCCTCCCCCCCTGCACCCCAACCCTCTGCCCCAGCCCTGAGCCCCTCATCCCCAGCCCGGAGCGGAGAGGGGCCGGGTGGGAAGGGGAAAGCGGGTCTGGCTCAATCCAGCCAGCACTGGGGCCCAGCGAGGCGCAGACACCCCCCACACCAGGGCTGCGGATCTCCAGCCCACGGCCCGTCCCTCCCTCACTCACCTCTGCTCCTGCCCCGGCTCTCCCCCTCGGGCCGGTGCGCGGGGGCTCCCAGCGGGCTGGGGATCTTCTCCATGCTCCGGGACGCGCTGCCGGCGAGCCCGCTCGAGCACCTGCCCTTCTCCGCCAGCGGCCTGGGCGCCCCTTGCCCTCGGCTCGGCCCGCCCTTGGGGGCGGCGGGGTCGCATCCTCCCGGGGCCCGCCGGGCCGCTTTACCCCCGTTCGCCGGGCTCAGCAGCGAGGCCCGGAGCCCCAGCACGAACCTCTCGAAGGTGAGGTAGCCGCTGGCCGGGGCCGCCTGCCGCAGCCCCTCCAGCACGCCGGGGGGGAGCTCCCGGGCCTCGGCCCCCTGCCAGCGGGACTCGATCTCCCGCAGGTGCACGTAGCCCCGCCGCCGGTCATCCAGGATGTCGAAGAGGGTCCGCAGGCTCTGCAGGAAGGCTCTGGGCAGCCCCTCCGTGCCGCAGGGCAGCGGGCGAGCCCCGCGCTCCGGAGCCATCGGGGCGCTGGGAATTGTTACACCGAGTTCCGCGGGGAACGCCGCCTGGCTCCGGGATTGGAGTTCATTTTTTTTTCTGAATGGGGGCACCCCTCTCGGTTGACGTCACTTCATTAGCATTCGCCTTTCTCATTGGCTGGCGAGGGGCAGCCCCGCAGGCTGATTGGCTGAGGAGGAAGTTGGCCGGTTTGATTTTCCAGCGCGGCAGGATGGCCCTGCAGCTCGGTGTCATTTAAAACCTAACCCAACCCAGAGAGCCCCACAACGGGGCGCTGAGACACCCCCCAGCCGCCCTCTCCATCCCCCCTCATGTTGGGTTTCTCTCCGCCATGGGGGGAGGGGATATTTTCTACTCAATCAATGCACTTAAACCCCAACTTTTAGTATCAGAGGGGTAGGTGTTAGTCTGGATCGGTAAAAAGCGACAAAGAGTCCTGGGGCACCTTATAGACTAACAGACGTATTGGCGCATAAGCTTTCGTGGGTGAATACCCACTTCGTCAGACACATGTAATGGAAATTTCCAGAGGCAGGTATAAATATGCAGGCAAGAATCAGTCTAGAGATAAGGAGGTTAGTTCAGTCAGGGAGGATGAGGCCCTCTTCTAGCAGTTGAGGGGTGAACACCAAGGGAGGAGAAACTGCTTTTGTAGTTGGCTAGCCATTCACAGTCCTTGTTTAGTGTGTTCAGACAACAGGGAGCTCAGGTGCCGCCTTTGTGAACAGTCCGGATCCGGGATAGGACCCCCTATATCCCCGATTGTCACTTACACACTAGTGCTCCCTATGGCTGTGACACTCGCAGCACTCATCGCTGAACTTCACCCACCACCAGGAGTCCTAGATTTGAGAAGGATGCCCTGAGGTTGGGTGGGTGTGGCCCCCTTACCCCGAGCCAGGGGCAAAAGCCTTGTCCCTATGGTGAGACAAGGTTCTGCAACTTTGTCCTCCTGCTGCGATTAAGGATTGTGTCTGTGGGTTACAGTGAGTCATTTAAAACCTCACCTACACATTTCCCCCCTCTTTTTAACTACATCAGTTCACTCAGATTGACACAGACCTTGAGACAGCCATGTTTATCTGGGGATAAAACAGCCTAGAAAATTCTGCTGCAAGCAACCCTACCAAAACACAAGTCAGGCTGTTTGACATCTCTGCTCCTAGCAAAGGACATGCACGAATGCCATGCTTTCCCATGCTCACCCTGTGTATCCTGCTCTTATAAACAAAAAGGAAAGTCATATGTGGATTTATTCCTCTGAAGTACTGTACCCGTAACTACCAGCAGATATATAATGGGCAAACTCATATGTCCACAGTTCTTAACAAAGCTGGTAGGTCTTATTTTAGGTGGACCAGACTTGAGCTTCTCCCAGCAACTGTCAAGTCATTTGTTATGTTTTAGTTTCACCTTTGTGGAGACTTGAGAGCGCCATGAATTATCTACCAGCTTTTTCCTTTTTCATGTATTGAATATGAGTCTTCCCCACATTTTAAATGGGAGGCTGACATGAACACGCTGGTTTTCCTTTAACTTTCATAAAGTCTTAACGGCCCCAGATATCTTTCTGCAACAGTATAATCATGGATGTTGACTGAGCTTTGGGAAAAGTAGTTAATTCACTGCTGCTGCAATCACTCAACAGGGAAGGCACATGGATGTTTCCATAGGTCCTACAAGATTAGTGTCTATTCTCAGTGATGGACTGTAAGATTTGTGTAGTGTGGTATGCATGTGTGATCTATTTATTTAAAATCCCTATCTTATTTCAGGCTAGTAATAAGATCAGACATTGAGAGTGGTCATAAAAATGTGAAACTGTTCGTACTGCTTCTAGCCCAGCAGAGAAGTGATTTAAGTACTTTGAACCTCTAATAGTTTTTCAGTGACTGATATTAAGTGATAGGGGCCTCAGGCTAGTTCCCGGTGGCCAGGTGTCCTCATAAAAACAAAAAACCCAGCACCAGCTTGAGCCAAAACACTGTTGGTGCATCGTAACAGGAGCAAATCCTCTTTTCCTATAGAGGATTCATCTTGCTGGTTCCATGACTGTAAATCTGTTTATATGGTACAGAGTTAAATCATCCAACGGTCTCATTTTAACAATCTAATTTCAGCCAAGAAACAGTGTAACTTCACGTCCTCTGTTACTTGAGTTCACTCTGAAAGGCAAATTCTCCTCCCTCAGTGACGACTGACTTTTTGGTACCAAACAAAGATGATCATATCAGCCTGATATTTTCTCTGTACCTCTCTGCAAGTCCTCCTCCCTGCCGTTTGAACTGGTAAACAGGGCTGGCTCTAGGTTTTTTGCCGCCCCAAGCAAAAAAAAAATGTTGGCTGCCCCCCGGCCCAGCCCTGGGCTCCTCGCCGCACCCCCCTGCTGCCCCAGCCCTGGGCTCTCCCCCCCCCACCCGCACCCCCCTGCCGCTCCAGCCCTGGCCGCCCCCCCCACCATTGCCCCACACGCACCTCTCCTGCCGCCCCAGCCCTGGGCTCTCCCCCCCACCTGCATCCTCCTTCCGCCACAGCCCTGGGTCACTGGTAACTCGCTCCCAGGGTGGGTCATTCAGCAGGAATTTTAGATGTGCACAGAACACAGACAGGATTGGTTCCCATATGGTTACAGAACTGCAGTAAAGTGGAACAATTTTCAGCTTGTGTGATTGAAGGATATCTGGATGCATATTATAAGACTGTTCTACATAAATGAGGAAAAGTTGAGGTGCCTTTATTATTCTTTTGTTCCACTCTTTCTTTCTATGGGGAATTTGCCAATGCAATATCACGGTCTTCCTTTTAAACAAAACAAAACAAAAAAAGCAATGGCTGTTGAAAATAGCAATTCCAGTCCTAATAACCACTGGGAGGCATTTCTTGCTCAATTTGTTCTACTTTTTCTCCAGCAAGTTACAGTGGATCCGTATATTTGATTTGGGAGAAACGAAGTAACAGCTGCCCAAAATGAGCTTGAGCACTCCTGAATTTTGAGGTGTTCAAATCTGGAAGGCAGGTGCTGGGGGGGGGCGGGAAGGGAGCTGTGGCTCCGCGGGGGAGCGCGGCAGCATGTATGCAGCAGTGTGTCTCGCGCTGCGTGAAGCCAGACACACTGGTCTGAGTGGCACGGTAAGGGGGCTGGGAGGTTGGAGAAGGGGTAGGGGGTTCTGGGGGGGGGCAGTCAGGGGCAGGGAGAAGGGGGGGTTAGATGGGTCAGGGGTTTGGGGGGGCAGTCAGGGGACAGGCAGCAGTTGGATAGGCATGGGAGTCCCAGGGGTTTGTCAGGGGACAGGTAGGGGGTGGGATCCTAGGGGGGAAAGTTGGGGGGGTCTCAGGAGGGGGCAGTTGGGGACAAGGAGAAGGGAGGCTTAGATAGGGGGTGGGATCATGGGGGGCAGTTGGGGCAGGGGTCCCGGGAGAGGGTGATCAAGGGACAAGGACCAGTGGGGCTTAGATAGGGGGTGGGATCATGGGGGGCAGTTGGGGCAGGGGTCCCGGGAGGGGGTGGTCAGGGGACAGGGAGCAAGGGGGTTGGATGGGTTGCGGTTTCTGAGGGGGGCAGTCGGAGGGAGTGGATGGGGGCAGGGTGGGGCTACCCTCCCTCCCCATGAAGTGTCCTATTTTTTAAATGTTAAAATATGGTATCCCTACCCTTCCCAGCGCAGCTCTCTATTCACAGCAGGCTGCAACATGAGGTCTCAGCTAGCTCACTCCCTCCCCCTCTTTCCTGTTGGTAGTGGCCAAGGGAATGCTGGGAAATGTAGTTCTTTCCCTGCTCCAGGGCTGGCTCTCTAGGCAGGAAGGAACTACAGCTCCCAGGGGCCCCTGTTGGTTCTCAGCTCCCAGGCTGGATCCCTGCCGCCCCTGCAAATGGGCTGCCCCAAGCACATGCTTACTTTGCTGGTGCCTAGAGCCGCCCCTGCCGGTGAACAGTGGATTAGAGGAAGAACCCTTTATTGTATCTATTTTTTATTTTTCCTACAAAATTTCCTAACTTTAAATGCAGCCTCTTCAACCCTAAGCACAGACCCTGCAAGAATGTAAAGTGCAACTTTGCTCTAAAAATGGTATAATGAGACCCAACGTTTTCCATCTCTCAGTAGCTCCAGAGCAAATCTGCTCGTTGATCAAGGACAAATGTGTCAGGATGAAGCTCCAGAAGAAGCATTGTGCACAGCTTTCAAAGGGTTAATATAGCTCCCTTCCCAGGTTTTGCTCTTGGTGTGCTTCTGGAACAATTTGTATAGGGAGTGCGGAGAGCTATTAAACCAAACTGGAAACTCTGTATATGATTAAATCACTTCAAGACAAGGGGTGCGGTAGCACCACTAGTTCCAGCACCTATGGATCCAAATTCAACTGTCAGTTTCCAGTTATAGTTTTCCTTTCTTGTCTCAGGCCTGCAAAAGGCCCTATGTGTGGATACAGCTGCTGGGAATGCTCCTTTATCAAAGAATTGGGAAACCCCTGAGCATAACCTCAGATTAGCTGGTAGCTGCAGTCAGCAAGTTTACAATCAGTTCTCCTTGGAACAGTTTCCTTTGAAAAATGTCCTTCCTCCAGCCCCCTCTTTGTGATCGCTGAAAGCTTTGAGCCTGTTTGACTCTCAATGCAGTAGACACTTGGATATATAATGCGTGGGATGTAATACACTAATGTATTGCGATTATGAACTGGTGCACCATTTTTTTCCTTTCGTTTTCTAGCTTTTGACATCGAAGCAGCATGGAGTTTATATTTCTTTGCGGTGTCTTTTTTATTTATTCATTTATTTATACTTATTTTATTATATCTTGAAACCAGATGCTAAATATAAGAGATCTTAAAGCAACATTTTGATGTGAACTCACAGGAAACGTAGGATTAGGGCAGAAATTAATTCCCCCAGTTGTGATCAGGAGGTGCAATCAATATGGCCTTTTGTCAGGGGCTTTGCACTTACTTACAGACATTTCACAAGACTAAAACTCCAGTGGCAATATGTCCAGTTGCACCAAATTCTTCCTGGAATCCCCCACAACTGTGTGTGTGCTGGCATACCTTGACACAATAGGGTGAGTTAAGAAAGACATTTCAACCTCCCACCTGAATTTCCTGTCTCTTGTAAGTTCAGGTCACACCAGGAAAGGGCTTAAATATTTCTGCCCTTTTGCATGGAAATTTTAGTTCAGATTTGCCCACAGTGAACTGGGACGTAATTGCCCATTGCAAATCAAGTCAATGCTTTGCCATATTTTCCATACAAATATATCCTCTGAAGTCTGTCATAAATCAGACAACACACATGGTGCTCTTTTGAACTCTTTCCATGAGCAATAATGCAGTTAAAGTGAATGAGAGAGACTCGTGTGGTTTCGATAATAATACCTAGCTCTTAAACACTGCTTTTCATCAGTAGCTCTCAAAGCACTTCACAATCTTTAATGTATTTATCTTCACAACATCTGTGTGAGAGAACTCTGCTTTTACAGTTGTTTACAATCCAGTAGGAGTCACCCTCCTGGCTTAAAAAAAAAAAAAAGGATAACTTCAGTTCTTTAAATGTAACTGATGCAAGTTGCTTATTTTGAAATCCGTTGAGGTTATTTGGACTGACAGAAGAAGTCTTTTTATTTTTTTAATACCCAACAACTCAGCAGTTGTTAATTCTCCCAGCCCACAATCTATTCTAAAGCATTATAAGCCAGTTAAACAGACCACTGTATTCACCACTTTCTCTCTCCAAAGAGGCATCAGCCTTGAGGTAATACTTTCGACTGCCACTGCTGAAAAGTGCTATCAATGTTTTACAAAAATGAGGAAGCATTATTCTTCCCATTCTGTGGGTGGGAAAGATGAGGCACAGAAGATGGCTGCTGTCACACAGTAAGGCACTCTTCTTAGCATATGCCTCAGGTGGCACGTGACCAGGATTCACCAGTGAATTTGGTCTGCTGGTTGGATCATTAGCTTCCTTGGCCAGGCCAGGGCACTGACGGGGAGTACGACATGAATGCTGATCCATGCCGCCCTGGTTAGCCAATGGTAGGCTGAGAATAGAGCCGAAATCTCCTGATTTACATCCCCAGTGCCCTATCCACTAGACTACACTGCCTCCCCTCGGAGAACTGATCCCAAGTTCTCACTAAATTTCAGCTTGAACCCAGGACTCATCATAACTGGATGCGGGGGGAGGATGGAGGTTGGGTGATGATATCTCCTGGTGCCTCACGAGGGGAAAATATGCTGAATGCCTTTGGACGCGATCTGGTATATAAAACCCCCAGAGAAGTGATATGGGAGAGGCGGTTCGGAGCACTCACAGCGATTCCCTGCAGGGGAACCAGTCACAGGGTAGCATGGAGCCCGAAAAGCATCAACACACAGGAAATGGATGGCAAGGGGATGCAGGGGAGCCAGGGGAGGGAGTCAGAGGAGCCCAGTGGGAGGTTTCTCAGTGGGGCGTGGCGGTTCTGTTTGCACTGCCCAAGGCCGAGTCCTCCTGCGATGTTTTCTCACTCCTCATGGCCGCCTTGTGGGGCCTCTCCAGGGCTCGCTCTGTTTGCTTTGGAGGAGGGCTTGTGCCTTCCACAAAGTGACTCTTCTTCCCCTCAGTCTCTTTCCCCCATCCCCCAAAGCTGGCTGACTGGCTGCTCACAGACCAGCCCATGAAGCTAGCTGGCTTTCCTGGTGACTGAGAGGAGGAGAAACAAACTTTTTTTTACAATCTGCTGCAGGGTTGGGTCAGCAAAGCAGGGACTTGTATTTCCAGTGAAGGCCGCACAGGCCCTGATCATGCCTGGGGAACTGGGTGCTCCCACTCCTGTGTCTGGACCATTCTCCAGGCAGGACTGCAGCCACAGTTTGCCAAATGGCTAACTAATGTTCCCTCTCAGATTGGGGTGGCTCCACCCAATACCAAGCCTATGGGAGACTAAACAGGGGGCACAGATAGTTGAATACCTTAAATGAGGGAAGAGAATGAAATAAATCCCAGGAGGAAAGAAAGTGATAAGGCGGCTTTCATTCAGGCCTTGTCTAAACAGGAGCTGCTCCAGTTTAAATTAAATTGCCTTATAAAGCAGTATAAAGCCACGTGTGTGTTCTTACAATGGTTTAAAACTAGTCAGATCAGGTTAACTTGCACCTGTACAATTACCAATACAAGCTAAACTGCTATAACCCAGTGTTACAGGACGGCACAAGTTTCCTTCTCCTTGTCCCTGCGCCCTGTGCTTAGACTGGCCAGAGAAAGGGTCTCAGACGCCTCTTGCAGGTGCTTCACCCGTGTTCTTTTATTTACAGTGGCTGTGCAGTCCCCGCTCCGACCCCTCACTGGGTCTGCTGACCTTTGAGGCATCTGTCAACCAGCGGAGACAGAGCCTCAACCCTCTTATCTTCCTGTCTGGCTCCCCCGGAGCGTTTCCCTGGGTTTATAGCCTTCTCAGTCATCAACCCAGCTTGTTCCACTAGGCTCAGCACTTCACCCTGAGCCTGCCCTCATTAGGGCCTGCAGCTGGGCTCCCTGCTAAGGGTCTTGGCCCATACACCCGGGCACCCTACAGGGAAACAGGGGGAAGCCGGCCCTTTAGCAAGGCACCCAAAGGTTTTATACCTCTGCCCTGCGACACCCAGGTTTAAACAAATAGTGTTTACACAGGGGTGCAACTTCTGCCTGTAGAAAAGGCCTCAAAATATATGTTAGGGCATGGCTGGCTGTAAGCATGAGCAAAGCAAATGATTGTGTTTAGGGCCCCTGCAACCCATAGTGCTATGTGTTTCTCTCTCCACTAATAGGGTGACAGGGGATGGGAAAGCTAGTCACAACCTGATCTGCATCCATCTCCTTTCTGGAAGCTTTTGGGGTGGTCCATCAATCAACCAGTCCCGTCCCCCCTACTCTCCCCGTATGCATCTAGTAGGATCAAGAGCTAATAGAGTTGAGCCTTGTGCGCTTTGTCACTAGTGCTTGGATCTGAGATGCCCTTGAATTATCTGGCATAACGGTTAGGGTTTGGTGTGCACGATCCCTTTTCATTTCTAGGAGTCTGCAGCAGCCATTTTGTGAGAGGAGCTGGGACTGACGAGACACATGCTGCACTCTTCACTTCTCTTTCTTGTATTGTTGTTTCCCTCAGTCTAAACCAGTACTTTTCCACACTTTTTCATTTGCGGACCTGTAAAAATTTCAAATGGAGGTGCAGACCCCTTTGGAATCATAGAATCATAGAAGATGACCTCAGGAGGTCATCTAGTCCAACCCCCTGCTCAAAGCAGGACCAACCCCAACTAAATCATCCCAGCCAGGGCTTTGTCAAGCCTGCCCTTAAAAACCTCTAAGGAAGGAGATTCCACCACCTCCCTAGAGAACCCAATCCAGTGCTTCACCACCCTCCTAGTGAAATAGTGTTTCCTAATATCCAACCTAAACCTCCCCCACTGCAACTTGAGACCATTACTCCTTGTTCTGTCATCTGCCACCACTGAGAACAGCCGAGCTCCATCCTCTTTGGAACCCCCCCCTTCAGGTAGTTGAAGGTTGCTATCAAATCCCCCCTCTTTCTTCTCTTCTACAGACTAAATAATCCCAGTTCCCTCAGCCTCTCCAGTCATGTGCCCCAGCCCCCTAATCATTTTCGTTGCCCTCCGCTGGACTCTCTCCAATTTGTTCACATCCTTTCTGTAGTGGAGGGCCCAAAACGGGATGCAATACTCCAGATGTGGCCTCACCAGTGCTGAATAGAGGGGACGTAGTCTGCGGACCCCCAGAGGTCCATGGACCACAGGTTGAAAAACACTGATCTAAACTAAAAGCCACAAAGGGCCAATAATTGACATTGCTTGTTGTCTTTTTCTACAAATTTGTTTGAGCTCTGATAAAAGAGCAAACTGGAATGATAAAGCTATTTTGCAGTTAAGAGCAATTCTGTTTGGATGTTTCAAATTCTAAATTCAGCATACTATAGAACAGATGCTGTGTCGTGTTATAATCCATGATACTGCTTCCTGTGGTAAAACAGATGGTATAGCTGCAGCGACCGGTATCAGTCTGTGAAAATCAGGGCCTTAGCAGAAGGTGGACTGAAACCACCCACTCCTTTGACCTCAACCAATGAGGAGCAGTAAACTAGTGTTTGTTTTGGGAAATACCCTACTCACCAAGTCTGGAAGGAAGCAGGGCCCTGGAATTTCGGAAATGAAAGGCTCCAGCCGTTCCCATTACCAATCAACTGAGCCAACCTAGCCCCTGACATTCCTGTGCTGAGATGGGGAGGAAGAGGTGGCAATTTACAAACTCTACTCTGCAGATGTCGGAGTCATGTTTGACTTTAATTTTCTGCTCTGTACACACAATTTGCTTGCCTCCTAGCTTGGATTGTAACATCCACATTCCTGATTTCTCAGGTTGTCTAGTTCACTATTTGCCTCATTGAGCTTGTAATTATCCCCTTTTGAACTGCATTAAAATTAAAAACTTTAACCAACATGTTAGATCAGTTAATCACACGTTGGCAGCCATGTGGAACTCACTGCTGCAGGAGCTCATCGCATCCCACAGAGTGGCTGGATTTTGAGAAGAGCTGGATCATGGCCACTAATAGCATTTGTTGCTAGGCAAACTAGGGTAATTATCATGCTTTAAGGCATAAGTGGATCACTGTGAGTGGCAGGAAGGAATTTTTCTCTCCCATGTGCAGAACTGCACAGCTCGGTGTAGCACAGTTGTTATTCACCTTTCTCTGACGCATCAAATATTGGCTACTGCGGGAGGTAGAATGAAAAGGTTGGATAAGACAGTCAGCTCTTTGGGGGTAGGGACTGTCTTTTAGTTCTGTGTCTGTACAGAACATGCAATGTGGGGGGGAGGGGGTCCTGATCCATGACTGAGGTTCCTACGTGCTATGGAAATACAAATAATAAATAAGTTCCCGTGAAACCAGCTGGAGAACGGTTTCTCGGAGGCCGTGCTTAGCTTGGTGTGACAAAGTGGGTTTTTCCTCCTTATTATGTTGTACGTGAGCCTCTGTGAGTCTTACTGCGTTGCATGAAAACCGTGTGTGCCTCAGTTTCCCTGTGTATTGCACCAATGCCTAGGTGGTGGAAATAAGGGTGTGTGACTTTTGCTGAGACCTTCGGGGGCAGGTGAGGCTGGTCCAGCTGTTTGCACCTAAGTGATGGTTGATGCCCTTCATAACCTGAGACCCAGGAGGGGCATGCGACCAGGTGACACTTTGCCCAGAAGTGAGACAAAGACAAAGGAGAGGCAATGGGTGCGTTGGAGGCCTGGTCGCTGGAAGATGGGCAGTCTTCTGTTGGGGACTCGAATAGGGGGGAGTCCAGGGCGTCCGGCCTGGGGTCCCCCCAAGATGGACTTTGCTGAAAGTCACTGATTTCTCTGCTAATAAGATCTGTTCTATGCTGTGTTCCTGTCGACTAATAAACCCTTCTGTTTTACCGGCTGGCTGAGAGTCACGGCTGACTGCGGAGTTGGGGTGCAGGGCCCTCTGGCTTCCCCAAGGGTCCCATCCAGGTGGATTCACCAAGGGGAAGAATACGGTGCGAACAGAGATGCTGAATGCTCTGAGGCCAGTCCCAGGAAGGCCACAGCCGAAGAGGCTCCTTGCCCTGGAGAAAGTGCCCTGAGGGGAGTCATGATACCCAGAGTCCTGTCTGGCTTCATACAGAGCAGTTCCAGAGCATCAGACCTGTGACTCCATCACCCTTGGCATGCCACACATCAGGGAATCTCAATAAACCGTCCCAATTCATAAATCAGGCAGCAGTGAATATAAACATCCGAGGCAGAGCTAGATGTTAGACAAACAAAAGCTCAGGGACGGATAGCAGTGGGTTTTTAAAGTCAAGGTCTTAGTATAAACAACAACTTTGTTGTTTACGGCTTCAGGGGAACAAGAGAAAAATATGAACTAGAAGGGAAAGGAATGGGTGAGGATTTCAGGAGAGAGAACGAAGTAGGAAGAATGAGTGACGTCATTCATGAATGATGGGGCTGGATGGTGTGCGTAGCAGGCACTCTGTGGTGTCAGTGGTGTGGCGCTGGAAGGGCGTGTACCTGCATGGGTGCAACGGGACAGGTTCTACTCCCAGCTCTGGCCCCTTTTGCCTCTCGTGGGCTGAGCGAGGTGGAATTAGGGTGACCAGATGTTCCGATTTTATAGGGACAGTCCTGGTTTTTGGGTCTTTTTCTTATATAGGCTCCTATTACCCCCCACCCTTGTCCCGATTTTTCACACTTGCTGTCTGGTCACCCTAGGTGGAATGGCTCTGTGGGAAATTCCGCCCCCGGGACAGGATTAGTGCAGGGCCAATGAAGGCAGCCGATGCTGCTCTCCATTCTGTGCTGCAGCTCAGCCCACAGGCAGCCAGGCAAAGCTCTTGGAAATTAGAGTAGCTGCTCTCTGCGATTGGCGTCCTGCTGGCCCTGAGCAACCCCGATATAGGGAGGTACAGAGCTGGTTTCAAGCCGTCTTTGCACCCTCTCTACCTAAGCTCCAACACTAGAGGCCCAGCACAGAAACTAGCCCAATCTCTCCCAGAGCTGCCCAGCATGCAGACTGCCCGTCTGTCCCTGAGGACGTTGCACATTCCTTCTGCCAATTCATCTCGCCAACTCCTCCCCTTGGGAAGGGTTTGCTCCCCAGCTGCAGGAAGAGAGGGCAGTCCCTCTGCTCACATTTGGCCCTGCAAGGAGGGCAGAAAGGAGGATGAGGAGAGCTCCTTGTGCAGTCACCTGCATGTGGCCAGGGCACAACCTCACCCCTGCTGGAGAGGGTCCATGCATGCCGGCTCTGCAGGCCTCACGTGGGCTCTGCTGTGTGCCTCCGGGCCAGGCATGTCAATCCTGTGCTGGAGCAGTACCGTCATTTCTATGTTGTCCACCTCTCCTTGAGCCCTGACTTTGCCATAGTGACACAACCCACCCCCTGCCCCTCCCACTCCACTGAAAAACAGTTTGCCAGCAAAATGACCACCCAGTTAGTGAACACGGCTATGCAGACCCAGAGCATGATAGGTAGCTACAGTGTAATCATCTATGTCTGAATTCGGCCAGGACACCCAGGTTTATAGATGGAGCCAAAGAGAGGCAGTGTTGCCTAGTGAAGAGAGCACTGGATTGGCACTCAGGAGACCTGGTTCTACCCAGGCCTGCTGGGTGCAGAAGTGCCCTAAAAAACATTGGCCTGTTGATCCCAGGGTTGTGAGTTCAATCCTTGTGGGAGCCATTTAGGGATCTGGGGCAACAATCTGTCAGGGACAGTACTTGGTCCTGCTGTGAAGGCAGGGGACTGGACTCGATGACCTTTCAAGATCCCTTCCAGTTCTATGAGATAGGTATATCTCCATATTAAAAAAAATGTGAGGGGCCACAGGGGCCCAAACCATGGCCCCGCCCCTATACCACACCCCCATGCCCCGCCCCTGCACTGCTCCTTCTCCCCAAACCTCTGCCCTCTCGCCGCCCATTCCTCCTGAGGCCCTGCCCTTGTACCACCACTCCTCCCATCGCTTGCTCCCTTACGACTGGTAAAAGTGTGGGGCCCTGGCTCCCCTTTTTCCGGCAGCCCTGTCTGGTTGACATTGGACAAGTTATTTCAACTCCCTGTGACTCTGTTTCCACATCTGTGAAATGGTGATGATGATATGGACCTCCTTTGTAAGGCACTTTGAGATCTATGGATAAAGTGCTACATAAGAGCGAGGCATTATTAATCCCATGTCATTCTATTGATACTGATGAAGTTACACCATTCATTCCAGAAGGGGTGTGTGTGTGTGTGTGTGTGTGTGTGTGTGTGTGTGTGTGTGTGTGTGTGTGTGTGTGTGTGTGAGAGAGAGAGAGAGAGAGAGAGAGAGAGATGGGTCATAACTGTTGACAGGGCCGGTGTAACCACTAGGTGAACAACTAGGCGGCCGCCTAGGGCGTCAAGATTTGGGGGCACCAAAAAGTGGTGTCCGATGTCACAGGAGTCAGCTGAATGGGGAAGGGCGGGGAGCGAGGCCTCCAGAACAAATCCACCCCCGCAGTGAGGGGCACCGTGCCGGACGGTCAGTGGGAGCTAGGCCCCAAGCAGCCAAAACAAAACAAAACAAAAACAACAACAAAAAGCCACGATCGCGATCTGCGGCGCCAATTCGACGGGAGGTCCTTCGCTCCCAGGAGGAGTGAGGGACTGTCCGCCGATTTGCCGCCGAATACCTGGATGTGCCGCCCCTCTCTGGAGCAGCCGCCCCAAGCACCTGCTTGAGAAGCTGGTGCCTGGAGCCAGCCCTGGTGGGAGCCTGCGGCGGAGCAAGGGGGAGACAGCTGGCCGGGCGCGGCGACCAGCGCGGCGGAGGGATGGAGCTGTTGTGGGAGGCAGGACGCGGTCCTGAGCTCAGGTGAGCTTCGCCCTCCAATGCGCCGCGCCTGGGGCCGGGCGCAGCTGCCTCCTGGGGTGAGGGAAAGTGAAACTAAACCCCACAGCACGACAGAGGGGAAAGGGCTGGCGCAGGTGCCACTTCCAAACACCGACCCCCCACCGTGGCACTGTGCCAACGCAGGGAGCCAGCCCTGATCCCCAGGGAGATCCTCACCTGCTCCCTGGGAGAGCCCGGCTCTGCCCTCCTTGTCCCTGGGTCCCCCCCCGGAGGGCGAAGTACTCAGAGCCTGGGAACGTTTAGAGACCCTGCGAGCTGGGGGCATTCTCAGCCTCCTCCTTGCTCATAGGTTCCCCTGGGCCAGAAGGGACCATTGTGATCATCTTCTCTGACCCCTTTGTATTAATTCTAATGAACAATGCCACATTATGCAGCATTCATTTTTGAAAGTTTATGATAAGCGATGCTCTGGGGGGGGGGGGGGGGAAGGAGGGGCGCAAGGTGGAAGTTTTGCCTAGGGCGCAAAATATCCTTGCACCGGCCCTGCCTGTTGAACTGTGAGGCTGAGATCTGGCTTTGGTTCCAAGCGGCAGGGGGGTGGTGGTAGGATTTTTGGTTTGGTCTATTTTTTGTGGGATGATGCTGACCCCTTTGCACCTCGGAGGGGTGATTTTTCTCTTAATCTGAGCCACGGGCTGGATTCAGAGCAGTGAGCTGCAGAGGGTTGTGCATCTGGATACAATGGCAGGTTATCCTATTCAATGGAGAGGGCAGTCCCTGTGTCTGATTTGGAAAGGACAGGCAAACAAACAAAGGTCTTTCATGCAGCACAAAGTGGGAAATTGATTTGTAACTGATGTCCAGGTAAGGTGCCCTTGCAGTTCTCCAGCATAATTCAAAACCCTTCTGCTTCAGGTGGGTACAGTATTTATTTCTTCTCTTCTTCACCACTGTCTAACATTGCTCTGTGTGGCCACGTTCCATTCCAGAGGTGGCTGCAGATCTCTGTTTACAGTTTATGGAACATTTTGACATAGCTAGATCTTATCTTTTTTGCCACAGAGCCCTTTCTGACTCTATCCCACAAAAGAAGGAATACAACCCTAGCCACAGAGAGCACATGATGGAAACTGTCCACCCTCATTCCTCCTGAAAACAGGATGCTGCAGAGAGGGTGAGACTGAGGGCACCTGCCCACATCCCCTCTTTCAGGATAGGAACTTGTGTCTGGAGCTTCCCCGTAGCAGGATTGGAAAGTCCCAGCCACCCACCCCCTTAGGATCTGTTGTTTGTTTCTTTACATTTAGTTTCTAGTTGCTCCATTGCTACTACCCCTGCCTGAGTGTAACTGAATCACAGCATTGGGGGAGGGGGGGTGGGCGTAACTCCAAGGGCAGCATTGCAAACAGGACTGGGCAAGGTGCAAATTGCATTGCTTCAGGTTGCAACACCTAGTGTCTTGTAACATTTGGTGTGTAGTGTCAATAACTGCAATTTATAAGAATTTGCTAAATTAAACAAGGGCTTATCTTTATGCAGTGCAGGTATTCCCACTGAGAACAATGTCATGTGTGTCGAGGTAGCCAAATACATATAACTAGGCTTGGAAGGATTAGATTTTTATCGGGAAATGTTGGCAAATGTCAATTGCACCATATACCCACAAACCTATGAAAAAACATTTCCATCAATAATTGGAATTTACAGATAGGCAAAGTGAGAAAAGCGCTGCTTGAGAACTTATTAGAGTTTGATTTAAGGATATTTACTTTGTAGAGTTTGACATAGAATCGTAGGCCTGGAAGTATTATCTAGACCATCCCTGACAGGTGTTTGTCTAACCTGCTCTTAAAAATCTCCAATGTTGGAGGTTCCACAACCTCTCTCAGCAATTTATTCCAGTGCTTGGCTACCCTGAGTTTTTCCTAATGTCCAACCTAAACCACCCTTGCTGCAATTTAAGCCCATTGCTTCTTGGCCTAGCCTCAGTGATTAAGGAAAACAATTTTTCTCCCTCCTCCTTGTAACAACTTTTTATGTACTTGAAAACTGTTATGTCCCCTCTCAGTCTTCTCTTCTCCAGACTACACAAACCCAATTTTTTCAATCTTCCCTCATAGGTCATGTTTTCTAGACCTTATAATTTTTGTTGCTCTTCCGTGGACTTTCTCCAATTTATCCACATCTTTCCTGAAATGCGGCACCCAGAACTGAACACAATACTCCAGTTGAGGCCTAATCAGCGCAGAGTAGAGCGGAAGAATCATTTCTCGTGTCTTGCTTGCAACACTCCTGCTAATACATCCCAGAATCTTTGCTTTTTTTGCAACTGTTGACTCATATTTAGTTTGTGGTCCACTATGACCCCCAGATCCCTTTCCGCAGTAATCCTTCCTAGGCAGTCATTTCCCATTTTCTGTGTGCAACTGATTGTTCCTTCCTAAGTGGAGTCCTTTGCATTTGTCCTATTTGAATTTCATCCTATTTACTTCAGACCATTTCTCCAGTTTGTCCAGATCATTTTGAATTTTAATCCTATCCTCCAAAGCACTTGCAACCCCTCCCAGCCTGGTATCATCTGCAAACTGTAAGTGTACTCTCTATGGCTTTTGTTGGCAAAATTTTCTCAGTCAGGAGTGTGAAAAAACACCCCCCTGACTGACATAAGTTTCACCAACAAAAGCGTCGGTGTGGGCAGCATTATATTGGCAGGAAAGCGTCTCCCACCGACATAGCTACCGCCGCTCACTGGAGGTGGTTTAATTATGCCGTCAGGAGAGCTCTCTCCTGCTAGCATAGAGTGGCTAAACAGGAGACCTTACAGTGGCGCAGACATGGCCTTAGTGAATATTTGGGGTGTAAGTTCTCCAGTGATGTGGTGGCATGTGAAGAAGCAGGATGCTGCTGGAGAGAGTGGAAAGGGTTGAGAGAGGCAGTTCTCATTGGTGGAGCCAAAGGAATGGAAAAAGTGGTGATGAAAACCTTGGAAATTGCATTGTCAGCATATGACTTAAAGACTAAGGATAAACTTCTGTTATAGGTGAGAAAAAATAAACAAATGTAGAAAGAAAAATGATAGATTGCAAAATCACACTAAAACCAGAGGAAGCGTTAGAACAGAAAACACTGTGAGATGTGATTGCACAGCTCCTAGAATCAATTAATTGTAATTAACACCATATATTAAATAGCACAATGACATCCATCCGCACAAGGTAACTGATGGTGTGTTAAGCAGGGCCGGCTCCAGGCACCAGCTTAACAAGCAGGTGCTTGGGGCGGCCAAGGGAGAGGGGCGGCATCTGCGGCAATTCGGGGGCGGCAGGTCCCTCACTCCCTCTAGGAGCGAAGGACCCGCCGCTGAACTGCCGCCGCCGATCGTGGCTTTTTTTTTTCCAATTGCCGCCGCTGATTGCGATCGCGGCTTTTCTTTTTTGCTTGGGGCGGCAGAAATGCTGGAGCCGGCCCTGGCGTTAAGAACAAAAAGAGTAAAAAAATACCGTTTTTCAAAGAAATAAATGTTCTGAGTGAAACTGTATTTAGAGGAGAATCCAGGAAATGGAATACCATTCAGTCTACGAGGACAACAGTTAAGACACCCTTGTGAACTGCTAAGAGACTATATGCAGACAGGTCGCACAGATGTAAACGGACAAGGATTTCTTATAGGGCTTAATCTTGCTCCCATGTCAGTCAGGGGCAAAACCAGTATTGACTTGAATGGGCCAGCCCTTTAAACACCAAGAACGTATGAGCATGAGGAAAGTTTTTAGGGTGTCACATCGCCCTGAAGGCAGCTCAGTTCATCCTTTCAGACAAACAATACATTTCACACAGGCTACAGTGGTTCTCAACCAGGGGTACGTGTAGCCCTGGGGGTACGTGTAGCCCTGGGGGTACGTGTAGCCCTGGGGGTACGTGTAGCCCTGGGGGTACGTGTAGCCCTGGGGGTACGTGTAGCCCTGGGGGTACGTAGAGGTCTTCCAGGGGTACATCAACTCATCTAGAGATTTGCCTAGTTTTACAACAGGCAACATAAAAAGCACTAGCCAAGTCAGTGCTAACTAAAATTTCATACAGACACTGACTCGTTTATACGGCGCTATAGGCTATGCACTGAAAGGTAAGTACAATATTTATATTCCAATCGATTTATTTTCGAATTCTCCGGTAAACATGAGGAAGGAAGCACTTGTTCAGTAACACTGAGCTGTGACACTTGTGTATTTTCATGCCCGATTTTGTAAGCACGGAGTTTTTAAGAGAGGTGAAACTCGGGGACGGGAGGGGGATCACAAGACAAATCAGACTCCCGGCCGGGGGACAGTTGTCTGGTAAGGTTGAGCCCCACTGGGCTACACCCTGCCTTTAACAGCCCAGCCGGGGAGGGAGCGCGGAGCTGGACCAGGCAGCCAGCGAAAGACACGTCTCTCTCTTGGGAGCTTTCACCCCCTCTGCCCCTCCTTCCCCCCGGATCCCCCACTCCCCCGGCAGTCCGTCTTCCCCGCCTACCCCCATCGCCTGCAGCCGGCCCCAGCGTTGCTGATCCCCGCCCCGCCCGGATCAGGAAGCGGCGGCCGGGGGCGAGGCGGGGCAGGCTCCCAGCGGCGAGCGAGGCGCAGCAAAGGCGCACGGGCTGGAGCCGGCTCCCGGGGCGCGTCCCGAGCCGGGCATGGCGCCGCCGGAGGAGCTCCGAGCGCGGCTGGCGGGGGCCGGCCAGTCCCACCTGCTGCGCTTCTGGGCCGAGCTGGCGCCGGCCGAGCGCGACTCGCTGCGGGCGGCCCTGGCGCTGCTGCCGGCGGAGGAGCTGGGCGCGCACTGCCGGCGGGCGGCGGCGGAGGCTCGGGCGGCGGAGCGGGGGCCCCCGGAGCGCTCGGGCCGCAGCATGGAGCCGGTCCCGGCCGAGTTCCTGGGCAGCGTCAGCCGGAGCGAGCCGGCCACGCTGGCACGGTGGGAAGCGGAAGGTGGGTGAGCGAGCGGGGCCGGCTTCGCCTCGGACCCTCCGACCTCCTCCCCCGGGCCCTGTGTCCTCGCTCGGGGGCAGCCCCATGGGGCCGGAGTCACTTTTTGTGGGCCTGGCGCTAAGCATATTTGTGGGCCCCCTGGGGAATGAAGGGGCCAGGGGCAAGAGCACAGGGTGGATTTGGTTTAAATCATGATTTAAATCACTAGTCAGGAAGACTTGATTGAATCATAAAAAGAACAGGAGTACTTGTGGCACCTTAGAGACTAACAAATTTATTAGAGCATAAGCTTTCGTGGGCTACAGCCCACTTCTTCGGATGCATATAGAGTGGAACATATATTGAGGAGATATATATACACACATACAGAGAGCATGAACAGGTGGGAGTTGTCTTACCAACTCTGAGAGACCAATTAAGTAAGAGAAAAAAA